>NC_053161.1:119034749-119334749 GCF_016835505.1 Polypterus senegalus
CTCCATGCAGTATAGAGCATTGTCTTTAAAGAATAGTTTGATATTTTTCAAGTTCAAGTTATTTCTTCAGAATCATATATATATATATATATATTTGCCATTTAAAATTGTGTTCTAAAGTGAATCTTTTTTTTTATAAATTTTAAAAATGCCTTATCTGTGATGTACAAAGGTTACATGGGTTCAAAACGAAAAAAGGCATATTCTTGCCAAATATGTCCATTGTTTAAGGCAAGAATGTTATCAAATATTAATCTGCATTTTCAGATTGCACCAATATTGTAAAACTGTGTATCCATTTCGCCGATTGCCTGTCCTTTCATGCAGCCTTTTGCACAACTAGGGGTGCGGTTTCCTCTAGCTCATTTGGTGAATGAATGATTTATCTTAGAAATTTAGACAAATAAGCTATCATTTTAAATAGACAATATGTCTCAAATTCAAGACAAGGGTAAATTTTGAGCAATTACTGAACTGTATTTGTATGAGCCGGAATATACTGATTTGGAGGTCCAACAAATCAAAGAGAAAAGAACAAAGAAGAGAGCAGAACTGGAGAAGCAAATGGAGCAAAATATGAAAATGGAAGCGATGGCAATGTAAATGAACATGTGAAAACTGGTGAATAATCTGTGGAAAATGTGAAGTGATGGCTACTGAGGAAGAGTGCCTCTGTTTCAGGAAATAGGACATGCTGCTTCCACCACTGGAAATTGTAGACATTTTGGAAAAATGAACCTGCTTTACTATGTGAGGCTGCAGTATGTGTTACTCATGATGAAGAATATTCAGCTATCATCAGTCATGGAGTTCTACCAAAATTTTTCCGTTTTCCAAAAGTAAACTGGAGGAAACAACCAAAACCTAAAGGAGCAAATGGGAACCTTTCAACCGAGTAAGTTTGTTTATTGGTCTTATTTTTGGCACGTTTACTTAGCTTTGATGTGTGAGAGATCCATGTGACTGTATTGAGATTGGAGATTGTTATTAATATTTACAAATGAAACAGGCAGGCATTTAATAAAAAGATTTTGTGTTGATCACCTTCCTTATTTTCATTTAAACTCCACTCATGTTGACAGCTATAAGCAGACAGGAGAAGAGGATGTGTATTTCTATCTCAAGAAAAATATGTGATAAAATACTTATTTCTATCTTTATTTTAGTTACAAGAATGCCTTAAAAATGAAGAAGTCATGTTTTCTTAAATCAATACCTCTGCTAATTCAAAGTGGACATATTTGATAAGTTTTAAGGCTTTTTCTATCACCTATAGACTTGTGTATTGTTCAGACCAATTATAAGCCATAAGTTATAAAGAATGCTTCACTTTAGGACTCAGTTTTAAGTGGCAAATTAATATATACCATGACTGGGAAGAAGTAACTTTAACTTGAAAAATATTGAACTTAACCTTTAAAGAGCTGGCAATATTAAACTACTTTTCCTGTGCCAAGGTAAATTAGAAATCTAAGTACCTGGGGAACAGCCATTTAATAACTTGCTTCATCATCTTCAGTGGTAATTGTATAATGACTTCATGATTGAAGAGCTTCTATAAGCTTTTTACTGATTTGAAAATGAAAAGGTGTTAAACTGGTGCCTAATGTTTATCTATCTATTTCAATATGAAAGTCAGTGAAAATATCTCATGTGGTGCATAAACCAAACTACCTGCTGGTTCACCTTTCTAGTGTTTCAGTGCTGGTCAGGTGTCATTTTAGACTTTTCTGTTATCATATGTATAGGCAGTACAACACCCTAGTACAGTACTTTAGATTTGCCAAAGAAAGAAATATAGGGCAAAGGGTGCCATCTTCTGGACAAGATCAGCTACTTCAATTACATTTGAAAGGTTACCTGCCAGTGTAAAAATCCAAGGATGTCTTCGATGAAATTAATAAATGTGCAACAAAAAAGTCTGTAATTTACACAAAATATTTTTTATGCTCAAAATGTTATCTTAGCAGCATATACATGAATAGTTTTGGTCCATAACTTTAAAAAAACAATGATGACTGGCCTGATATTGGAGGAACTTTTCTCATTTAGAAAAACCACCAACAAGATCACAAGAACAAATGTACACAGAGCCAAATAAACCACATAGCCACCAGCAGGACATGGACATGCTTATTATAGGATGTGATACAACAGCAAAGAGAATATGTCCTTAGTGATTATTACCTTTTTCTTGGTGCTATGAACATGTTTGACTCCTGTCTGATTTCTTTAGTTTAATTTAGTATTTATTCAAGCACAGTATTTACAGTGAAACTAACAAGAATAAATATAAGCACACACAGAAAAAATATACTGTATTATCAATATATTAAAACAAGTTAACACAAAAGCAATTCAACAAGGAAAACTTGGAGCCAGGTTAAAAGCTTAGCTAAGAACCTTTCCAGATGGAAGCATTTATTGCAGCCCTTTGTGCCACATAAGACTCCATATATACTAAGTGTTAGACAGGCTATGAGGAACTGGAGAATTCCTGATTGATATTTTAGTGTGCTTGCAACCACCTCAGGTGCTCGGCCAGTTAATTTGAAGCAGGGAATGCAGACATCCCAAGGGAAGCTAAAGGAAACTCAGGTCAGACGATCCATGAAATTCAAACAACATTTCTGACCTCAAAACTAGCCCTAGACACTGTCTGAAACAACATCTCCATGCCATTACTTGTCTCTGGTCAACTGGACCCCGATGAACTGACACAATGGTTCAGCTGGATGAGAGGTAATGTGAAATACTGAAGTATAAGGGTCATACAAAAAGAGTAACAAATGGCTTAAAATGGTATGCATTAAAATATCTAAAAAAAAAAAAGAAAAGTTGGAATGAAGGCTCACTAGAAAGCTAGAGAAAAAGAAAGACAGAGGTCAGGTACATGAGAGGAAGGGAAATTAGAGTACTTGATGTCGAAATGTTTATGAAGTTCATCTCAGTCACTCTTCTCTGGCCTTCCCTTCCCCACTCCTGCCAGCTGAGTCCTTTTTCTAACTGCTATCTCCAACTCTAAGCTCACCAGTGTACTGTTTGTTGGAGCTTTTAAGCCTGGGGCCAGAAACACTTTCAGATAATCCTCCAGAAATCTTTTCTGGGGTAAATCAACAACCATTAAAGAGAATGTTGGTGCCCATAAGGTTCTCTCTCCTATTGGCATCAGGTTTCAATACAAGCTCCCCACACCACAGATCTGAAATGAGTTTTGATTACTCTTACTAACCTAAACCACACTACCACTTAGTGACTTGGAGGATATTTCCATTACTGCAAAATTAATAATCCCCTTATCACTTATTTTTTCATGTCACCAGTCTATGCTGATATACATATTAGTCAAGGTACCCAGCATTGTTTGAGTATAAATGGTTAAGGTAAGAAAGCAAGTATTTATGTGTTTTCTAAATGTTGATCCTTTTGTCTTTTTGAAATGGAACTGTCCTATCTGTAATCTACACTACATCTCGGATAACTCTCAATTTTTTGCTCTCATGAGTCAAGCATTTGTTTTTGTTGTGCATGATTGGATTCCATGATCACAGTAACTCTTTAATGGGTTGGAAACATGACTGCTACTTCTTGGTTTACTGTATTTTCACAAATAGATGTTTAATCTCACATTAATAAATTGGATGGCTTGTTGAATAATTGATATGATGTGCAAGGTGGGAAAGTTTCCATTTTTTGTGGTGTTCCCTCTATTGAATCCCATTTCATGATGAGACCTCTGAAAATAAACACTGTATGTTAAATTCAGTTAACTATAATATAAATGCAAGATTTTATGAACATCCACTCAGCTATTTGGAGTAATGCATGCTTTTCTAGTGTTGTCCCTCCCATTAAGACTCTCCAATCAATCGTTGAAACTCCTTGAAACCTATATTTTAAATAGCATGAACAATAATGTAAATGCAAAAATTCCATGAAAGTAGGCAGAGACATTTTTGAGTGATGCATGCTTTTTTGTGTTGGTCTCCCATAACACCACACCCATTCCTGTTGCTATTTCCATCGAATCAATAATGTGTAATGTACCCTGCAGCATAAGTACAGCCAATCGTAAACAATTTGCCAGACTGATTACCACCATTTGAACCATTTTAACAGTTTTGGTTTTGTGCCTCCTAAGCCATATTAAAACCCCATTTCGCAGTGAAATGTTTGAAAGGACGTAAAGTCTGATATGCAAGCAAAATTTCATTTTGACTCAATTTAGAGTAATGCATGTAATTACAACCAATAAAATGTAAATTAAATTTTTGAAATGCAGTATAGCCTAGATTTCAATTTTCATTATACATGCAAAATTTCATTAAGATCAACAGCCATTTAGAAATTAGCAGAGTTTTTGGGTCTCCCCATTAGAACTGCCCTCCCAGATGAAATCTGTGAAGCACCACATAGCTTATATTTTTAGTTCCACCAGCTGCAATCTACATGCACAATTTTGCGAGTATAAATTCAGCCGTTTTTATTTGACTGGCAAACAAACAAATAAACAAACAAACAAACAGAAAACACAGTTTGAGGGTTGAAATTAGTTCCTTGTGTGCAAAATATATAAATAAAATGAAGCAAAGCTGAAAATTTCAAAAGATACACAGACTTAATTGTGAATTGCGATATGAATGTGTATGTGTGTGTGTGTGTTTTCAAGGTATGTTTTGTCAGAGTTTAACTGAGATGCCAGGTCTAACTTTAGATTTCTTAGGTATTTTCAGTTTGCTTTTTTTTCATATGGTAATTTTCTTTTCTTCCTCTATTCTTAGTTTTAGTTTTCGTAATGGCTTCCCGTTCACTCCTGTGTTATCTGTTACCTGTTAGTGTTTTTTTTATTCCTTCGATTAGAGCAGGGGTACCCAAGACGTCAATCACGATCGACCGGTAGATCTCAAAGGTAGTGCAGGTAGATCGCGTTGCATTCAAAAAAATTTTTTTAAATGTTAGTCTATATATCCTCCCTATGGCATTTGCTTCTTGATTGACATACAGGACGGCCAGTCTGAGATCTCTTTTCTTCTAACACACTGGTCATCCCGCACACACGATCAAACACGCAAGCTACTGCAAAACTCCTGCTGTGATCTAGTTAGCCTTCCAATTTATATCAACTAAAGAAGGGATTTAAAAAAAATTGTTTGGGGAGGGTATGGACTGGATGTGGAATTGGAAGAGGATTTTTTTTCTCACAATGTCACAATCGAAGTGCGTTTGTCTGATCTGTCAATCTATCATTGCTATTTCAGAGAAGGAAAATGTGGAAAGCCACTTTTGAACTGTTAAAAAAACTACGAAACTGACTTTCTTCCGAAAAGCGATCTGAGAAAGAGAAAGGAGAGGGAACTAAAATCGCAGTTAATAAGAGAGCAGTCATTTTTCACTAGGCTGAATTCAAAAGCAAAGGCAGACACACCGAAGCGTCGTTCCGGGTGAGTCACTCGATCATTAAGCATAAGAAGTCCTTCCAAGAGCTACTGTACCTCCTTGACTGCATTACTCGGCTCTACTTATTTATGTGAGTCAGCCTTTTCCCACATGAAGATTATTAAATCCAAATACTGTAGTGACCATAAGTGTATTGAATTGTTAATGTGCCATAAAGGTTATTCAGTTATGCAAGGTACGACAACATACAGTGCATCCGGAAAGTATTCACAACGCATCACTTTTTCCACATTTTGTTATGTTACAGCCTTATTCCAAAATGGATTTAATTCATGTTTTCCTCAGAATTACACACACAAAACCCCATAAAGACAACATGAAAAAAGTTTACTTGAGGTTTTTGCAAATTTATTTAAAAAAAAAACCTGAGACAGCACATGTACATAAGTATTCACAGCCTTTGCCATGAAGCTCAAAATTGAACTCAGGTGCATCCTGTTTCCCCTGATCATCCTTGAGATGTTTCTGCAGCTTAATTGGAGTCCACCTGTGGTAAATTCAGTTAATTGGACATGATTTGAAAAGGCACACACCTGTCTATACAATGTCCCACAGTTGACAGTTCATGTCAGAGCACAAACCAAGCATGAAGTCAAAGGAATTGTCTGTAGACCTCCGAGACAGGATTGTCTCGAGGCACAAATCTGGGGAAGGTTACAGAAAACTTTCTGCTGCTTTGAAGGTCCCAATGAGCACAGTGGCCTCCACTCCATCATCCGTAAGTGAAAGAAGTTCAAAACCACCAGGACTCTTCCTAGAGCTGGCCGGCCATCTAAACTGAATGATCGGGGGAGAAGGGCCTTAGTCAGGGAGGTGACCAAGAACCCAATGGTCACTCTGTCAGAGCTCCAGAGGTCCTTTGTGGAGAGAGGAGAACCTTCCAGAAGGACAACCATCTCTGCAGCAATCCACCAATCAGGCCTGTATGGTAAAGTGGCCAGACGGAAGTCACTCCTTAGTAAAAGACACATGGCAGCCCACCTGGAGTTTGCCAAAAGGCACCTGAAGGACTCTCAGACCATGAGAAACAAAATTCTCTGGTCTGATGAGACAAAGATTGAACTCTTTGGTGTGAATGCCAGGCGTCACGTTTGAAGGAAGCCAGGCACCGCTCATCACCAGGCCAATACCATCCCTACCGTGAAGCACGGTGGAGGCAGCATCACGCTGTAGGGATGTTTTTCAGCGGCAGGAACTGGGAGACTAGTCAAGATAAAGGGAAAGATGACTGCAGCAACGTACAGAGACATCCTGGATGAAAACCTGCTCCAGAGCGCTCTTGACCTTAGATTGGGGTGATGGTTCATCTTTAAGCAGGACAACGACCCTAAGCACACAGCCAAGATATCAAAGGAGTGGCTTCAGGACAACTCTGTGAATGTCCTTGAGTGGCCCAGCCAGAGCCCAGACTTGAATCCGATTGAACATCTCTGGAGAGATCTTTAAATGGCTGTGCACCGATGCTTCCCATCCAACCTGATGGAGCTTGAGAGGTGCTGCAAAGAGGAATGGGCGAAACTGGCCAAGGATGGGTGTGCCAAGCTTGTGGCATCATATTCAAAAAGACTTGAGGCTGTAATTGCTGCCAAAGGTGCATCGACAAAGTATTGAGCAAAGGCTGTGAATACTTATGTACATGTGATTTCTCAGTTTTTTTATTTTTAATATATTTGCAAAAACATCAAGTAAACTTTTTTTCATGTTGTCATTATGGGGTGTTGTGTGTAGAATTCTGAGGAAAAAAATGAATTTAATCCATTTTGGAATAAGGCTGCAACATAACAAAATGTGGAAAAAGTGATGCGCTGTGAATACTTTCTGGATGCACTGTATATTTTATGTAGTATATATATATACTGTGGTCGGACGCCAGGAGGACCAGAGGAGGGCTTGTGCCTCCTCCAGATCGCGAGGGGGCGTCCATCCTGGTTATGTTGGGGGCCTCGGGTACAGGGCTTGGAAGCCCAGCCCTGTAGGGACCCGTGGCCACCGCCAGGCGGCGCCCAGGTGTCTGAGGAACCATGAAGCCCAGCACTTCTGCCACACCAAGAAGTGCTGGGGGGAAGAGAACAGGAGACACCCGGACGGCTTCCGGGTGCACAGCCGGCACTTCCGCCACACAGGGTGCCGGGAAGCAGCTGGAGCCCATCCAGGTTCCCATTTAAGGGGTCGCCTCCCTCCAGTCATTTGTGGATTTTGGGTGGAAGAGGACAGAGCTGGAGAGAGGACGGGAGGCGGCCAAGAGAAAGGCACAGTGACGGAGAGGCCTGGACTTTGGAGAATCGGTGCAAGAGGCACTGGGGTTCGTGCATTGTAAAATATTGTAAAAATAAATGTGTGTTGGGTGAACTATGTTGTCTCTGCCTTGCGCCCTATGCTGGCTGGGATTGGCTCCAGCAGACCCCCGTGACCCTGTGTTAGGATATAGCGGGTTGGATAATGGATGGATAGTTCTGGATCTCTGACTTTATTATATTTTAGACCGTTCCTTTTGGATCATGTTTCCAATATTGGATATTAGGATTTATTATTTTTTAATATGTACTTATTAGTTTATATGTGATAATTTTTGGCAAGATTATTCAGTTTATTTTTTGTTTGTATTTTCTTCATTCAAGATGTTGTAATTTTATGATGTTACCCTTTCCTTATTAATTCTTGGTATTAAATTTGATTTTGCAAAATACTGTCCTAATTCAACCCTAACAGTGTTATATTTCAATTATTTTTTCAGTCCCCTCATCATTTTTATCTTTAGCAAATTTTGTTAATTAATACTATATAATTAACCTCCTTGATGTTAACCCTGAGCCTCTGTCAGGCTTGGAATTCCATATACTGTAAAATCAGTTAATTCTGAGTGTCACTCATGTTAAGCTGTTGTGATGCAATGTATAGTGGTAAGCCCAAATAACTCTTGTGACAGTATTCTTCCACAATATAGTGGAAAAAATAAAAACAGGCTATAAATGAATGAATATTTCTTTGTGTTTTGTCACTCTGTGGTCTGGAGATTTCAACTGAAACACACAATGGTATGTAAACGAGAAGCTGTAAAGCCAATTTTAGAACAAACTGAACATGAACCACTAGTTCCAATCAAGAGATAGTGATAAGAATATGAATTGGTTAACAGGTGTTGATGTAGATAGTGAAACTGATGCATACAGCACTGTACAGCTGAACCACCATGATATACCTGCTGTCTCCAGTGGCATAAAGCTGTATCTACAGTCGTGGCCAAAGGTTTTGAGAATGACACAAGTATTGGTGTTCACAAAGTTTGCTGCTCCAGTGTTTTTAGATCTTTTTGTCAGATGTTTCTATGGTATACTGAAGTATAATTACAAGCATTTCATAAGTTTCAAATGCATTTATTGACAATTACATTATGTTTATGCAAATAGTCATTATTTGCAGTGTTGTCCCTTCTTTTTCAAGATATTTGCAATTCACCCTGGCATGCTGTCAATCAATTGTGGCATCAGACTGTGCATTAGTGACTGTTTCAAAACATATCACACAAAGGACGTGTACTAAATCTGCATCAGTTCAGCAGTGAACACTATAGACATACCTCTCCTACTGTATTTATGTTGACATTTTGGTATTTACATGTTTATGTAATACATAAAAACATTTTTATATTGAAAAAACTCTAAGTTTTTAGGTCAACACAACACTGAGGAGGCTATATAATTGGTGATGTTAGGCATTCCAAAACTTCTTTCAAGGTTAGTTCTTTCAACCTACTGAAATCACAGCAGCAACATATGCAGTATGTAGGAAAAAAATGTGATTGTTTGTTCTTGTGTTTTATTCTTAATTGTATGAGCAGCATTGAGAGCTGGACCTGTGCTAGCCATCTTGTTACCTCCATGGGCCTGACCAAATAGTAATATCTATCTTTGTTGGGTGGTTCACACTTTCTCTACCTACTCTGTTAGAGAGCATTGACAGTTCCTGCTTTCATTTCTTGTTTTCACTCTCTCTCTCTTTGAAAATAAGTCCAGGCATTTCTACCAACTAGTGGGTAGTAGTCTTTTCAGGCATTTAGGAAGAGCAGTGTATGTTCCACTCAGACCACCTCTCTTACCCTTCTGCTACTGTCAAGAGTAGCCTGATTCACTTAAAAGAGCAAATAGAGCAGCCTATATTCCTAAACTGGTACAGGTAATACAGCTCAAATTATCACAGTGTTTTAAATGTTCCCCTAATGTGAAATTGAACCATGCTAGGAACTCTGAAAAACAAAAAGCATAATAAATTATCTGATTGATTTGACTTTTCTGAAATATTTATAATTGAGAAGCTTGGATGTTGGGGGTTTGTGAACAAAGAATTTCTTAAAATTTAATTTAGTTTTTATTTCTCCACATATATATTTGACTCTTTCTTAAGAGCTTAAAATAAGAATGATTTTAAAAACATTTTAAGAGAAACGAACCTATATACAGTATTTACCAACAAACTATTCAGACGTTTATGTGTTTATCTTGGCTAGCTTCATTAGTAAGAATAAGCTGTCTTAAAATATACACTTTTATTAAACCTTCCATATTGTTATATTAATCACATAAGATGATTACTTTGATGCTCCACATGAGCTCTCATTCATCCTCTGTGTGTGGAGTGTGTTGGAGGCTCTGCACAAGAGAACACAATGGGGACGGGTTATTCTGAAACACTTGTACTAATCTCTCTCTCTCTCTCTTTCTCTCTCTTCCAGCCCAAGAATGAAGGAGAAGCCCATTTCTGGATCACCCTGGAAGTCTCTCCCCTTCTGGTCCAGTATCTATAAACACTGAGACAGTTGAATGCAGGTTTTCAATGTTGGATCCATGATTGTTGGAGCCATAGCAGCCTTTGTCTCAGGAAGAACCAGAAACTACATTCAATTCTGACCTTATTTTTGCTGTGTTTTACTGTATGTTGTTCAAATGTTATTAGCATTGCTTTCCTGAAGCCGGTATGAACCATACACCATCTTAAGCCAAGCAAGAGCTTATGCATGAATGAAATACTCTTTGCCAGTTTGTGTTTATGTGTGTGCTTGGAATTGTTACTACAATAACATTTAAACATTACAAAGTAGATTGGAAGGATGTCTATAGAATTGTGCCACACTTTCTATATTTCAGTGAAAACTAATAGGAAATATCTGCATCCTATATTGCAATTTGAAATGTCCTGCCAGCTACTGCATAAGCACAAAACAGTAGTTGTTTTCTAATGCATACACATGTGTCTTGCAGGAATATACATTTTAAATAACTGACTGTAACTGATTTTTGTTTTTAAAATATCAACTCTATAGCCACGATTTCCACCTTTTAGAAAAGGCTGTACACTTTTGCTGTTTCACAAGCACAATGCTGTTAAAGTTGACAGCAAACATGACCAATAGAGAAAGCAAATTTAGTTATCCTATGTAAAAGTTCAAACAAGTCTATAATAAAGTAGTAGCAATAAAAAAGATATATTTCAGAATTTTCTAAACAGACCTCTATGTTTATTGAAGAAACAGACATACAGTAAACTACTTACGACCCTTGAGATATGTCCTTGGAAATGATATAGAAAAACACAGGATATAATAACCATAATTAACATCCTAAGTAGAAATAATATATTTATTAAGTGACAATCAAAATCATTTAAAAATAAGTAATACAAACAACAATAAATATACTATATTTAAAGATAAATACACAAATATAAAATGAGCAAGACAGTAATAATAAAAAATGGACATATCAATTCATAAAGATAAAAACAGAACAGAGCGAAATAACTTAAATATAGCAGTGAAGTGATTGGAACGATGCCTATGTATCAATAATTTCATACAGACCAAAAAGGTGTATAAAGTTGTTTTCAAAGCAAATTATTTTCTAAAACCTGCATTTTAGTATTGCAAATAGGCTCATGTGCACAATGATGTCTCTTTAGCTAGGTAGGCTACAGGTTAGCATTTGCACTTGTTCAGGAGTTGAGATTGTGACAACAATGCAGACAGAGTGTGGCAGAGGTGCCATCCATCAGAAATGATCCCTTCCAAATTCGGTTGTGTGACCCGCTGACTAACATGAAAAGATTAGTGATTAATGGGTAGCTCATTGCCAGGTAATCCTTTACCAGGAAAAGTGAAGTTTAGCTAGGGAGAGCATCAAAGGCCTGATCTTAATGATTCTAGGGTACAGGACAGCGTTGTTTGTAATTCAGAGCAATATGGAATAACTCCTGACAACGATTGCAATATTTGGCAGTAGGAAAAAAAACACATCCACAATACACTGTATGTAACACTGCACATTCATATGAAAGTTAAAGACAATAATTGAATAAGACAATACTTAAAATACTTCACATCCTCGTAATGACTTAGCTCAGCTTTTCAAGAGCAAAACAAAGATTCTTCAGTTCCTCTCTGATTTGATAGAGTGTATTCTTTATTTTTTGGGGTTTATCAAGGACCTCAATGCTGCAGGTGAAAGGATCATAATAAATTGAGAATGGCTTCTTGATCTTTGAGCAGTAATACCTATATATAAAGGCAGAAACAGAATTAATATAGTGTACTGGATATACAGTAAGCTCTTCTGTACTTCACTTGAATATTAATATGTCATTTCTCTTTTCTGTGATCTATGACACTGAATAATCAGAACTGTACATACAGTATTAAGATTAGTCTAATGATAGGATTTGTCTGTGTGCCAAAAATATAAAAAAAAAAAACAAATTGTGAAAAATGTAATAAGCTTTGCAAACACTTAATAAACAGAAGGATTGTCTTAAATCAAAGTCCAACAAACCCAGTAGAAAGAGCCTATTTTAAATTAGTTGTGCTGGTACTGCTTCGTGTAAATTTCTTCCTTATGTTACTGAAGCATGTGGTGTGACTTCAGGTATGTTCTGTGAGCTATAGCAACCCAGGATACATTTCATTTTCATTTTTGGAATTTTTAGTTATATGTTTAAGAATCTTAATTTATTTGTTTTAATAAGGCAGTGAAGTCACCTTGAAACTATGACATGGAGACAAAAATGTATGTTAAAATATGGTGGTGCACAGCTTTTGGTGTCTTAATGTTGGAACGATTCTAAATAAAAACAAACTTATATAGTGTGAGTTTTGGGAAATTAAAGTTAGTATTCGGATTTCTGGCTGTTGATCTTCTTTGTTTTCACCATGATGTAGCCTTCTGTTTTGGTTACTCAGTTTCCTTGGCTCTTTCTGAAAATTGACCTCTTCACTTGCCCCTTACTGCATTTCTGCCTGCCCCATATGTGTATGTTTCCATTCACTGATACAGTTCCTAAAATTATAAGAGTAATTTTACATTTTTGTTTTGGTATGTAGAATCTCTTTGAGATTGTTACATATTCTTCCTAGTGTTTAGCATGTACTTTTGTCTTTTTTCCAGTACGTTTCCCAGTATCTTTGTGTGCTCCATTATAGTACATTTTGATAATTAGCTAGTGGACACTGTCTGACCATTGTCTTGATTAATAATCTTTCTAATACAACATTAAAAACTATTAATCTTCCTCTTTCAGGAAATCCTTGCATACTCAGGTGTAATATAGCTGAAACATTTTTTTATTGAAAATAAGTAGGTTGAATAAGCTTTTTTTTTTGCACATAGCATGTGTTAAGACCATCACAGTCTTTCTAACACTACTTAATTTTAACCCCGGCATTCAGTCATACTAGGCCAACATAGAACTGTCATTTAACGAAATATACAAAATTTTGGGACAATAGTGAAAAACTGGAGTCATCAGAAAAACCCACCAAGACAAAGTCAAAAAGTGCAAAAGAGCTGGAATAGGATTAACACCTTGTCTTCTATAAGGCAGAATAAATTAAAAAAGAATTAAGGTATTCATCATTTCATTTAGAAGTACATAAACAAATCAAAGAATATGCAAGAGACTTGCACATACACTTAGCGGTCAATTCCGTAGGTCCCCTTTTGTAACTGAATGCTCAATCATATTTGGAATTAAAGCTCTTTAAAGCCAGAAGGCTTCTGAGAATGGCTTGTGCAATTCTGGGGGAAAATGGGCAAACGACTTTGAATGGGGATTGTATGTAGTAGGCACCAGAAAGGCTAGCAATATTAGGAACAGCATCCATGCTGGGAGTTTAACTTGTGACAGTGTAATGCATGTATTAGGAGTAGACTGCAATCTAAAACATCCACACTTCTGTTTGCAAGCCTTAAAAACTCTCACCATTTTTACCTAACCTCTGTGTCAGATCTACTAAAAATGCAGCAAGCATTTTGTCTCTTTTCAATGTCACCCCATGTTTTTTTTTTCCCCTAAGGCTGCTTTAAGCTATGAAAAACAAGACTTTTATTTGCTTTCCAGTTTCTCCAATATAATGTACTGGTGTCCAACTATGAGCTTATTTGGAAGAATACCTCTGGTATATGGAGAATACCCCTGTAATGCTAAGTGGTATGTCAAGTAGGTGGTAGATGGGGTTGTGGGTGGTATTATTCAAAGAAGGAACGTTTAGACTAATAATGACCTAGCACTTGGGGTATAGCTTTGTCACCGTATCCCCCATGAGGGATGCAAGTATTTGGGCCAGTGGTCCTGAGGTAACATGGCCCTCATCATTGGGCCAATCATCTACTCAGAGTACAAAAGTCAAAATGTAAGCCTTGGAAATGGGTGGATTCAAGACAGACATACAGGTTTGAAAAAGGAATTATGATTTGTCACATGTCATATAAGAATTTTAAATATAAAGGTTAGAGGTGTGGAGGAAGTGATCAAACACAATATTGTGAGGAATTAGTGAAATTAAGAAGAAAAAGATGGGAGAACGAGAAAGGAATAAAGAATTCATTTTGAGGTATTCAGGAGTACCAATAAGAAGATGAGCAAAGGAACGACTGGCGTTACTGTAGCTACAGAAGCTGAATCTAAAATGACAATATGGGAAGTACTGAGCTACAGAAGCATAGTGGTAAATTTGGACTTAGAAAAGGACTAAACTATTGTGTAGATGTATACCTCACTGAGGATTCAGATAAACTACAAAAACAGACTTTAGGAAGATCTAGCAACAGTTGGTATCTCCCCTAAAAACAGAAATAGAAATATTATGATCATTGTAAACTTGAGTTGGGGAAGATGATGGAAAAAACTTGGATTTTTTATCCAGATTGTCTCTAGCATATGCAGTGTTTAATGTGAAAGTAATAAGATAACGCAATTTATCAGCTGATCATAAATTGTTAATCAAAGGTTTTTCAGAGGAACAAGAGAAAGAAAGAAAACACATCATAGAACAGAACAAGACAACTGTGAGATATGCTGAAGAGAAGTGAATATGAAGAGAAAGACTGACTACCAGAAATACTGGATGAGCTATTGAAGATCGGAAGAAAAGAAAGAAATGGAAGTAAATGGAATGTGGATAGGTAATAAAGAGTGTTTTGCTAATAATCCAGAAGAGATCTCTGGTTAAACAGAATAAGGAAAGAAAATAAAAAGAAAACAAAAAGTGAAAAAAGTATGTTAAGATCAGAAGAAAGGAACTTAGAATCTATTATGCAGAGGTAGACATTTTAAGATAAAAGTGAAAGACAAAGAAGACCATAGAGGAAGAATCTAGCAGAGATAGGTATACAGGAGAAATTCTAGAAAGTTGATTCTGTGAGCTACACCGTCTGTATGGTTTACCTTAAGATACATAAACAGGATGCACCATTAAGACCCATTGTCTGCATGATCAATTTGGTTACATATAAAATCTCAAAGTTCCTGGCCGCTGTCCTCAACCTGTTGGTAGGCAGGCCAAAACACCATATTCAGAACACTGGATTTTGTGGAGAAAGTGAGAGATGTCATTATGGAGGCAGATGACACTATGGTCTCGTATGATGTTACATCTCTATTCACTTGCATTTCAGTTACAGAAGCAGTGGAGGTGATCCGTAAGAGATTACAGGATGACCCCACACTCAGAAAAAGGACCACTCTCAGCACTGACCAAGTATGTCTGCTCTTGAAACTGTGTCTTCAATCCACAATTTTCATATACAAAGGCCAGTACTACAGGCAGAAACATGGGTGCGCCATGGGTTCCTCAGTTTCCCCTATTGTGCCCAATCTGTATATGGAAGAAGTGAAAAAGAGGGTGCTATTATCCTATCCTGGAACACCACCGAGCCATTGATTCAGGTATGTGGACGACACCTGGGTGAAAATCAAATCTCAGGAGGTACCACAATTCACAGATCACATCAACTCAGTGGACAAACACATCCAGTTCACCAGGGAGGACATGAAACATGACAGGCTAGCTTTCTTAGATTGTGAAATTTCCATCAGCAATGGTGGACATTTGAGAGTTGATGTGTACCGTAAACCAAAGCATACGGATCAGTATTTAAGGTTTGACTCTCACCATCCGCTAAAGTACAAAATAGATGTCATCAGGACTCTACAACACAGAGCAAACACCATACCCACAGACACAGTGGCCAGGGAAGCAGAAGAACATCATATGAAAAAGGCCCTGAGTAAATCTGGTTATCCCAGCTGGACTTTTGTCAAAACAGGGAAGACACCTAAAAAATGCTCTAAGCAATCCAGGGGAGAGGAAGGACAACTGCTGCCTAAGCGAAAACCTTTGGTGATCTCTTATGTGTCAGAAGTATCAGAACAGCTGAGACACATTTTTTTCAAAACACCAGGTCTCAGTGGCTTTCAAACCCCAAAACACGATACGGCAAAAATTGGTTCACCCCAAGGGTCGGGTGCCCCGGCAAAGACAGAGTAATATAGTTTACGCAGTTAAGTGCCAAGAGGATTCATGAATCATACATCGGGGAAACCAAACAACCACTAGTGAAGCGGATGGCACAACACAGAAGAGCTACCTTGTCAGGCCAGAAAACCGCAGTCTATTTATATCTACAGAACAGTGGTCACTCTTTCAGTGATGAAGATGTGCACATCCTGGACGGGGAGGAACGCTGATTTGAGCGAGGAGTCAAAGAGGCCATTTATGCGATAAAGGAACAACCATCTCTGAACCGAGGAGGGGGCCTAAGGGTACATCTTTCACCATCTTACAATGTGGTGATTGCAGCCATTCCCCAACTCTCTGTGAATGGTACTCATGGCCATTGATCAATGGACAATTTGCATATCATTGATCACACGGCCCATTGTTAGTCAATGGTGCTAGTTCGGTCATTAGGCCAAGGTACTGTTTATAAGGTTGAAGAAACTGGCAGTCAACTGAGACTGAGGAAGTCACTTGGATGAGTGATGAAATGTATCGGAATAAAACTATGTCCAGATGGACAGAATCAGCTTTCTAGAATTTCCTTACCAGGATTATTGAGCATGCATCAAGACATACAGGAGAAATAACAGTGCAAAAATATGAAGATGTTTTATTAAGAAGTTGATAGAAAAATTTGTTAAACAAGTGAAAAGTATAAAATGAAAGAAAGGATAGGGAGATGACAAAAAACATAACAAGGGTTAGGAATGAGGAGAGGAGAAGAAGGGGAGGAAGAGAGAAAGGAATGGAAGGAGGGGGTAAAAACAGAGGTAGACATTAGAAAAGAAGGGGTGGGAAAGATTATTAACTATATGAAGACTGAAAAGGCAGCCAGATATAATGAAATTACTCCTGAACTTCTTTATTTTATTTTAATACAAACCTTGGACACTAAAACCATGGTGTAAATCTGATAGTTTTATGATTTATTTTTTAAAGTTTATTAATTGACCAAGATTTTTAGTAGTTGTTTGTGTTTTTGCCCTTCAGTAATTCATCATTTTCACATTGACTTTGGCTAGTCTTTTGAATACATTTATGCATTCATCTCCTAGCCCTTCATATAAAGTACTATATGCAGTCACAGCCTTATAGGAGTACACCATCTGAGAGTTAAACCAGGGTTCAAGTGCAGTGAGGCAGGAATGATATTTTCAGCACAACTGTGAAATGGTATGTAGTTTCATATTATTTATCAAACTGAAAGTTGTGAGTAGCAGTTTTCATGGTGATGTTAATCAAATTGAAGTAATATTAAGATTGGTGTTTTAATTAGTTTTTCTAAGTGCGAGAAAAACATTTAAATTAAGCTTCTTGTACTCTTAAACAGAGCTCTACCCCAAGACAATGATCTTACCGTAATTTGGCTTTTGCATCTTCAAAGCTTTCAGATACAAAATAAACAGGCTGATAGGTCTGGTCCTGGTATGTTTGAATAGCTGTGACCTCAGGATCAAAGGGTTTGTATTCAGGTTCATTCGACAGCGCATGCTGTATAATCAGTAAAAATAACTGTTACATACAGTAAAACCACAAGCATTGATACAAATAGGATTGCTGAATGTTTTTGTTTCTCTGTTTGTAATGAACACTGTCTGGAACCCAAAGGGCCAGTGAAGCCTCATTTCTTGAATTTGTATATAAAAGTGGGACTACTACATCTTCAAAATATTATTGGATTACTGAATTTTTCATCTATAACAATTAATGATGACATTACATAATATCCGTTTGGACACACAAGTCATAGCCTCTGTGTAGTATTGCCTATAATACATAATTTATTGCTTTTTTTATCATTGTATTGATGTTTTAGCATCAGGAGATTTTTTTAATTATTTTTTAAAATGTATTTATTATCCTTCCATTAATCTGGTAACATCCTTGCCAAGTCGCACTTATGTAAAGGTATTATATATAATTAGCACGCTAGAAGTTCTTTTGCTTTTTAGTAATTCTTGTGTGTATATAATTAGGGTTTTTGTTGTTGTTTGTTAAAATATTTCTTAAAGTAAAGCACAATCAATCAATCAATCAATCAATCAATCTATCTATCTATCTATCTATCTATCTATCTATCTATCTATCTATCTATCTATCTATCAGAAAATGAATGTTACCTTCCTGCTTTCACTCAGCTGAAGCTTGGTTACAAAAACGTATTCTTTCACTTAAACTGTATTCTGGTAGTTATGCAGGCAATCTAAAATTCTAGGTCTGCAGTTTCTTATATCAGTTCTGCATGACTTTAAAAAGATTACATAGTATGACCACACTCATATTGCATAAATAGTTGTCTCTTTAAAATTGTGTTACACTAGCCATAATTCACATTTTAATAGGAGTCAAAATGGTAGCTCAAAATGCATGACTCATTTTAAACCTCCTTCATACAGATTAACATTTGAATGGTACAGAGGACTAAAGCGAACAACAATATTGTGCATACATTGTTCCCTAATTGATCAATTATTTCTTATTTGTCTAATTGAAGTCAATTTTTATGATGTGTATGGACACTAGATAAATCTTCAAATTTACCAAGCTAATTTTTCTGCTTATTGCTGAACACATAAAAACATTTTATCCATCTAACATTTTCCTGGTCAATGAAATTGGGCCTTAAATGTATTGGAATGAAAATATAAAAAGGAATACAGGTGTAAATGTTACATTAACATAGTAAAGTTTAGATTATAATAAAATAATGCAAAGAAAACAAAGTATAACTTATTTTCACTACTCACCACAAGTTCTCCATATGAAGAAAGAAGGCCTGCTCCATAAGCTTTAATTATTCCATTTTCTTTGCATAGTCCAAACTCAACTGTAAACCAATAAAGCTGGAAAAAAACAATAATAATGTTATTTATAACATGCTGGTGGCATGGTAGCACAGTGGTAGTGCAGCTGCCTTGCAGTAAGAACACCAGTGTACATGTTCAGGGTCCTGCCTGAGTGGAGTCTGCATTCTCTCTCTGTGTCTGCGTGGGTTTCTTTTGGGGGCTCTGGTTTCCTCCCACAGTCCAAAGACATGCAGGTTAGGTGGACTGGCGATGCTAGATTGGGTCTAGTGGGTCTGTGCTATGGGTGTGAGTGCATTCACACTGTGATAGGCAGACTTTTCTTAAACCCAAAACATTAATAAATATATTATAGTAATGAAAGAATATTAAATATGAAAAGATGTTCAGAATTCTGTATGTCTTTTTTTTTTTTACAAATTTTGTATATTGTATCAAAAATAATAGAAAAATATTATTATACTAAATTATCTTCTTGGTCAAACAACACACACAACATACACATAGATGTGCACCCTATGGCAGAATTGCTTGAAGAATAAATGTTTGATGGCTTCAGTTATGTCGTATGTACTTCTGATAGTCCGTTTGTGCTAGTAAATGTAAGCTTCAGTAGAGGGAACGATCCTTAAATTCATCAGAGTTCTCTGTCTTAGATTACCATGTAAGTTTATTACACAGACTTTTTGGAGATATTTTAGGAACAAAAGACAAAACAAGGCTGAACTGAAATTTTCATATTAGACAATGTCTGAAGGTTATATAATGGTGAATACAATGATCAATAGGAATTTAAACCTAGGCAGTTTATAAAACTCGGGTTGAACAATTGTCTTCTGTTGAAGCACTGCTGCCTTTTATATTGAAGTCAATGACAAAGAGCTGATGCTCAGCAGCAATGTCCTGTGACATAAGCACATCAGAAATACGCTTCCTGGGCAAATATCTAATATGTGCTGCAAAATTGCAATAAATGCCCCACACTTTTGTCCTTAAAACTGTAAAATTAATTATATAATTGTGGTTTTATCTAAAGAGTAGTACAGCACATTAAAATCAAAAGATGGCTTTGAAATCAAATATTCTTTTGTATTTTTCAGGTAAATCCATAGGGACTTTGGAAAACCAATATGAAGAACACATCGCTTTTTGCCAGGCTATCAACATATAAAATGTGTGTTAATTATTTATATTCGAATTTATTTTATGTATTTAGCTGGTCTGTAAGTTTTATCATATAAAGGGTTCACTGCACTACTTTCCCATTTTCACTACATTTCCATTTCTTCACACAACCATTTTATAAATCTATAATAATTGGGCAGTGAAGAGCTGCTGCCTCATGGTTCCATACTTCAAATTCCAGCTTAGTCACTGTTTGTATAGTCTGTACCATAATGATGTGTGAATATTACAGGATAATGTATTGTAGTATAACACTATACACTTGAGCATGGAGGTGAACTTTGCATATGTGACTGCTGCTCTCTGCACAATTGGCTTCTGCCTTAAAATTAAAGTTAATGGCATAGTTTGAATCCTCTCAATCCTTGAAAGGTTTAGTGGGTTTGAAAATGGATGGATGACTGGATTATCATTCCTTGTGAGAATTGTGATAAAAATAATACACATCATACAGAAAAGACAAAAATTGTACTTACAGTAGAAAGTTTTTCAATGTCCTCATCCGACGCTCCCAAAGATGCTAGTCCAATTTCCTATAAAGTAAAAATACAAAAACAAATGAAAAATGTAGAATATTAATAGTTATAACAATTGTATAAGATCATCATATTAATTTTGACTACAAAATTATTTTACCTAAACAGATTAAGTATCTGACATCTTTTAGAATTTCAGTATTGGTTTTAGCTTGCTGTTCATTTTTGCAAATTCTCAGATAAGCTGTAAGAGTATTTTACATTAGAAAGTTCACTTTCTACTTTTCTTTAAGAATTTCTGTATCTACCTCTTGAAATTATAAAATGTTTCTGATATATAACCTTATTATTTATATCATTCATATTTCAGTGCAACTGTGTGGAAATTGATTTCAATTAGATCAAGAGTTCCCAAACTTTTTTCGGCCGCAGACCCCTTTACTAAAAACTTTTAAAACCGTCGACCCCCTACTCATTTACTTTACTTACTCAAATTAATACATTTGTACAGTACTTGATATTAAATATTTCACTAGATATCACACTTTTCATTTTAATCACTTGTAATTAATGATTGAAAAAGATAAAAGGACTACGGAATATGGCATTATCTTGTGCAACATTTAATATCGAAATCTGCACTAACGAAAAAGAAAGCAAAAAAATACGAGCAGGGTTTTTTTTACATTTTTGACAATTATGAAATAAATATGTAAATTCAAAATAAGTACAAATAGTCCAAGCTGTACTGTCTGCATTTCTTTTTTGGTTCAGTCATATTATTATCTGAAGAAATAAAAACTTTTATTAAAAACAATTTCGACAGCCCCTGTGATTAAAAAAAAAAACAATAAAGTATGTATTTACTTGAAACAGAAGATTTTTGTTCAAACTCAAATAAATAAACGGTGTCTTCTGATTTTCTTTTTCGTAGTACTGTTCCTCAATAAATAATTATATTCAAAGTTCTAATCACAAATAAGTACATGTCACATCAAATGAAGCAATCTATAGTGTTTTATGAAAGCATGACCGTACAAGACTGATAGATTCTGCTAATATCGAATATCCATCGTCTCGTCCCACCGCGAGCAGGTGCGGACATGCAATGGTTTTTAATGTCCGCACTGGCTTTGATACGTTCCATAAGAAAATTCACAGACATGTTTGTGCTACATGTATTTTCATGCATTCTTACGTGTGACTCTTTTAATGACACATTAAAAACATTTTCGTTCGCAAGTTTGGTTTGCAATGTGTTTTTATCAAAAAGTGTTTTTTTTTTTTTATTATTTTACTTCTTAATTAGGTACCTATTGGAATCATAGATATTTTGAAGTAACAAATAAATAGCAGTAGTATGGGGGTCTATTTTTGCTGTCGTCAACCCCCAAGTTTTTTTATTGAAACCATCGACCCCTAGAAAGTTCAAATCGACCACAGGGGGTCGATATTGACCACTTTGGGAACTCTTGAATTAGATGAATAAGATTGCGGTGGGCTGGCCTCCTGCCCAGGGTTTGTTTCCTGCCTTGCGCCCTGTGTTGGCTGGGATTGGCTCCAGCAGACCCTCGTGACCCTGTAGTTAGGATATAGCGGGTTGGATGATGGATGAATAAGGAAGACGGAATAGCTCCTTGTCCAAAGCTGTTTCCTTCCTACTTTGCGCCACGTACGGCTGTAACCTCCGCCCTGGTCCCCCAGACCATTAACTGGATTCATTGCAATACAGAAGCTACAGATATATACTGTACGTAATTTTTAAGTAGTTCTGCTGTTTTATTAAATCAAATAAATGATTTATTTACGAGGTATGTTTGCGCGCGAGGGCATTTTAAATAAACAAAATCATAAAGGAAACAAGGTGTATTAAAAAAACGAAAAATGCTATTTGTATAAAAGTTACCTGTGAAAACTGGGCGAATTCTTTGTCTGCCAACATTGGAACGTGTCCCAAAAGTTCATGGCAGCAATCTCTAAACAGAAGAGGAGAATTCGGTCATAAATATTTCTGATGATTTTTAAAATGAATGAATAAGTTAAAAAAAACAAACGTTGTGCTTTTGCAGTGGAATAACAAAGTATTAATCCTTTAGAAAGTTACTGCCTTTCCAATAATTAAAACTCATACAGTACATTGTGTTTGCCATGCACTTCAAGCTCAAGCGTTCGCAGAATACTCTTACGGTTCCGGTGAATGCATCGGTGAAGACGGGTGTCGTATATACTGCGTGCACTGAAAGACGCGGAAAGCCAAACTCGCCAGAAAATCTCTCGCAGACACAAGTCCTGCAACTGGCCTGAGCTGAAATCCCGTTTTTTCTGAAAACAAACAAACAAAACAGATTTATAGGTTCTTACGTTTTGAAACACAGACTACCAAAAAAGATTTCAAAGAGCGAGTGCGTGGTTATTCCATGCACTGCGTATATGCCTCTCCGTTATCCAAAGTGTTTTTTTCATGGTGCATTGAACAAACGCAGACACACACACACACACACACAGACGACCAAACAAACACAATCAGTTTAATAAAACCAGCTCAATGTTTCCTACCTTTTAGAAATCTCGACACGTCGTGGAGCTGGGGAATATTATCTTCTCTGTAACTACAGTATCTCTCCAGCTGACGGAAAGTGTCCAAATACTGCTTACAGGCGTGTGTTGGGTAAATATCAGTGAGTTTACGGTACACTTCCCTCCTACAAAGCAACAAAAGCCAAACGACATTGAATATCACAAAACAAGAGCAAATTGTAGTATCATCTTCTCTTACAAAGGAGAGGAGAATGTATTTTTATCTTACCAGGTTGCAACTTCTTCGCAGGAGTATTCAACCTTCGGTAGCAGATCTCCACTAAAAGAACGTGATTGAAGTTACGATTACAAATAATCAGTGACCGACCGACTGTACGTGTAACGAGAACGGAATTAAACCTGCATACGTTTATGTAATTGTCAAATGTCTTCTTTATGGCTTTAAAAAATCTGAGGAGGAATGCTAAAGTGATTACAATTAAAACAAGAACAAATAATCGTTTTTATAATAAATAGGAACGTTTCAGTGTTTCCATATGCCTGGATGTAGTTGAAGAATATGTTATTACAATAAATATACTGAATATATATATATATATATATATATATATATATATATATATATATATATATATATATATATATATATATATATATATTTTTTTAAATAGTACTAGTATACCTTTAATTTTTCTTTCTCTACTTGCATTATTGTTACATTGTAATTCATATACTGTATATCTATATCTATCTATCTATTCCGCAAGATGAAATTTCACATTTTATTTCTACTATTTACATTACAAAATATCACAAATAACTTGGTTATATACATCATATACACCAAACTTATTGTTATTATTTATTTGACGTGTTACCAGCAGAAACAGCGTAACTTACTGCTTGTAGTTGAACGCTAGCTCAGTAATAACAGATCTCCTTTTCTTGTATTCCGCGTCAGTGTACCCCTTAATAAACAACAGAAATGGAAACTATTTAAAATAAATGAACATTTTTTTCTTGTGGAAACGCACCAACTTTAATTATTAATTACTAATATTTTAATGGCCAAAGAATCACTAATTGTACTTTTTAGCAATAATGATTTCAGAGCAATGTAACAATCACACACGAGTAATTATCTAAAATTACACGGATACAAAGATGATCCCTTATTATTACAAGTGCCAAACATTCTATGGAAGCAAACACTGATCGACTTTCCATACTTACAGGGTGTCCATCATCCATATCAGGATCAAATTTGGTGATTAAATGATGACACTTGTCCAAATCTCGTATCTTTTTTGGAAACCATGGAACTAAAAATAATATGATAAGCATTAGTGCAAATAACGGTAACATGGAATAAAGGCATAATACTAGAAATGGGAAGGTTTGAAAACAAAAACATGTCACACTCGTTTACCAATTTGATGCAACCGATTCATTAAATCTATTAAATTAAAGCACCATTTAGAAGTGTGTCATCCACTAACACCTTTTTAAATAACAATAAAAACAAACGAAAAGGTCTAACATTATACCCTGCCCGTTTTACCTTTCTCGTCTCTATTGATTCTGACATCGTCCGCCAATTTTTTAAGAGAATTTATTAAAATATTGACATCGGAGCCGTGGACTTCGCTTCTTACAAAAAATTCAAGATCCTCACTGCTGTTCTTGGAAATTCTGGCTGGGCGCGTTTCTATGTGGTGAATCCTTGCATCGCAGTTCTGAAGAAAGAAAGAAAGAAAGAAAGAAAGAAAGAAAGAAAGAAAGAAAGAAAGAGATTATTTGTTTGTATTATTTAAATGCGTGGCTCGTATGTCGTATCGACATCAATTAATATGCAATAATATGTCTGTTACGTTTCTCTATCTATCTATCTATCTATCTATCTATCTATCTATCTATCTATCTATCTAGTCTCTAGTGTTGCATCTAAGACAAGAACGAAACAGTTGTTGTTGTTGTTGAGTGAGATTAAACAGGAGAATGTGCAGTGAAACACTTTCAGTTTTTTTTACTAGTAAGTAGCTGCTAAATGTAATCATTTAAACAGTCAGCCCTAATCTGTTTCTTACATAAACAGATTTGCCGCCCCACACTTTCCTGTGGGATTGTTTTGCTTTGACTTTGTCTTACTTTAAAAGGCTGGAGGTCCATTTTGATTAATTATATTAATTATATTAAATGTGTCGATTTTGTAACATGCAAGTATGACTATACCACACAATGGATTCTTGCCTATACTCAATACTCTTTTGTGTTGCCTATTTTCCGATCCTTCCGTCCTTTTTATGGTCGCCTCTCGGCACAGTAAAGTGTAAGTAAGGAACCACGGAAGAGTCACCATTTGAGGAGTATTACTAATATTGTATTTTAAACATAACATATATTACCTCGAAGATTTTTCCAGTTCGCAATAATCCATCGTTTTTGGCATTCCTCAGAGTGAAAAATAAGTTTAATATAGTCTTTCCATCTTCTTCGTCAAATATGAAATTATCCGCATTACTCGAGGGACTGGTAGGCGAGGATCCCAAGTCTTTTTCTCTTTTCGCATCTTCGATCATATTTCGCCTTCCGTTGGGGAAAACAACAGCTCTTCGATTGATCTCGGTTTTCATTGTGATTTGTTAAAAAACGAAAACAGACCGATGTCGTGATATTTATGTTTAACGTTTTGATATTTCGATACTAATATGTAATTTAGAGTAGTAGATCTATTTTACAGCAGAGTAAATCAATCAAGTTTTGTCACAAATGAGTCATTAAGCGGTCCGACCAAACCAAGTTGTCGTTTGCTTGGAGTTTTATGTACGTGGCTATTGACTGGAAATCTGTTACGCAAATATCTGCGTGTGACATTCACGTCCCGCTTTCTCCTGAACTCTGCGTCACTTCTTCCGATTACAGTCTTTATTATTCACGTCAATTGTAGCAAGTGCAACAAATTACACATTTTTTCTTTTTACCTCTGCTTCAAAGCAGTGATGAGTGCACCCGCACGTGTTAATTTTAAATGAAAAATAAGTTGATACCTAAATATACCATCATATGTTATGCAGAATCATTTTCTAATTTTGAAAAAATGACGACTAATTTGACCATCATAAAGCGGGATCACGCCTCACAGCCATCAATTAAAAGCGCAGATACACAAAGGGAATAAAAAGGTTTGGTTGTGTGATGACCACACAAAAGAATGAAACAAGATTGCAAACCCTAACTCTAACCCAACCAAGCGTGAAAAAAATTCTTACGTTCTGTCATTTGGCTTTCGGTCGACTGTTTGATTTGCATGACCATCCATTATCTCATTCTATGACAAATTCATTCTATAAATCGATAAATCTTTCTTTTGTGGAAATGAAGCAATTTAAGGCATAAACGCGAATATTACTATCGAGAATTTTAAAACACGCACATCACAGAAGAAGGTAGGATAAGTTACGTATAAAATATATAAATTGAATATAATAGCACTGCTACTACTACTACTACTACTACTACTACTACTACTACTACTACTACTACTACTACTACTAATAATAATAATAATAATAATAATAATAATAATTAATCACTGCAGCTTTAGATTCCAGGTTAGCCAGAGGTTTGTTACCATTCTACACGAGTATTGTAAAGACGAAGAAAGCACAATGATGTCAGGTATGTTCAAAACTGGTCAAAACAGGAAATGAGGCGAGCCAAAATTATTGTTTGGTGAAGAAACCCATTTTTGAAATATCACGCATAACTTTGCCTTCTGAAGCATCTGTTCATTACAAATACTTAATATACTGTATGTTTGTTTTCTGGTCTTGTTTATGGGTTATATCTCATTATTTTTAGGACTTTTTTGCTGCGTTTATTGTATTGAATTCTTTTAAGGATTCTTGAATAAAACTTAGCTGAGTGCCAGCTCTACACTTTAAATGAAATAGACTATGTCTGTGTAGGTGTTGTAATAATTTGGGCATCTGAGACCCCTGCTGTGTGCCCTTCAGTTCTTATTTGTGTGTTAACATCCACTTTGTGCTAATTTTCAGTGTGGGTACAGCATTTGATTCCACCTTGGATCATTGGTGTTACTGTATTGAAATAGAGAAACAACTAAAGGACTTCTTCTGGTTGTGCAGATTTAATTTTCAGATATAGCTGTACATATGACAGTGTAGGTGTGTGTTGTTGATTCACTTGACACACACTATTTCTAAGGAACTCTGTAATTTTTCATATATACTTAATGTAATTTTTTGTCTGCAATATTTTTTAGTGTGTGAGTGTGGCCTTCCTGGGATAACCATAGATAGGGAGGTGGTGGTGGATATCTGGTGGTAACTCACCTTTCTATAGGTCATAGTCAATCTAGCACTAAAGCCATAGATTAATCTGCTCTTAGACAGCTAAAACTATCATTATGCTGTAACTGACAGCTATATCCACAGATGTCAGTCACTGGTTAATAACTGTGTAGAGAATGAAGAGGAGGCCGAAAGCCTGCTAGTGGAGGTTGGAGTCAGATGTTTTCTAGGCAAAGTAGTATGGAGGACACTGAAGATCTTTAGGCATTAGAGAGCAGGACAAGAAGAAGATATGTAGCATGGTGGGTCAAGAAACAGACAAAGCATCACTATGGGTTGTGGTTTAAGAGAGAGGAACAGTGGATTAGCTACATAGCTCAGACAGGGCTGGATCAACTTGGCTAGCACACCATATTGAAGATGTTGTGAGAGCACTGAAATATCTAATGAGAAGAGGAATCACCTGAGGAGGAGCCAGGTAACAGCTAAATAATCTAACTGTATGCAAATAAGTGTGAAATCTTCTTTGTGCCTAGTGCCACTAGCCTGTTTCTGGAGTGATTGGACAATCCAGTGTTCTTGGCACGCCTTTGCTTATGTGTGCCTACACACTGCATGCTGTAAAGAACACCATACAAAGTAAAGTAAATTAAATTCGGCTGAATTGAATTTGTGCACATGGGTAATCTAAACTTTTCAATTTTTGAATTTGAATGCTATAGCTCTTTAAAGCAACACATTCATTTATTTAATGTGATAGAATTTAAAATATGCTTCAACTTGCACATCTTCCTGCTATGGAGCTGTCATTATTATTTGTATGAAACACATCAGTCACTGCAATATGATTTAGCAGTTTGTCCATTGATCAAAATTTGGAAGTGTATCAATATTTATTTGTATTTCTTCTTTAGGTGTTTGGTATTTAATTTTGAGATATCTTTTAGAACAGTCATATGGTGCTTGTACTGTATGACAAAATAATATTGTAATACATCTTCATCTTGTGTGATTGTTCTCAGGTCCTTGTCCTCCATTACTTGAGCAGAACACCTGCCAGATTTGCCACCATAACCCTCATCTAGACCCTCATTTAAGTGAAATGCTCTGACATTATGTTTTGTCAATGTCCTGTCTACAACTTAGAATTACACAAACAGTGTCTAAAGAATATTTGCATGCAGTATAAGATATTTATCTCGGAGGTGGTCTTTCTTTCCTTTATTACAGGTTTTATTTATTTGTTACTGTAGGAACCTGGACCACTTGCTTTTTGAAGTGATGCATTGACAAAAATAGATAGATAGATAGATAGATAGATAGATAGATAGATAGATAGATAGATAGATAGATAGATAGATAGATAGATAGATAGATAGATAGATAGATAGATAGCAGTGACGTGCGGTGAGGTTCATGGCTGGTGAGGCACTGACTCTTTCAGAGTCATGCAGATTTACAAATATATATGAACCCAAAAGACTAGCTTATTCACTATTAAGTTGACAGCATGCACATTGAGTATTGGTTATATTTCATATCTCATCAGCATTCTTTAAACACACAGAGGTAAGGCACATGTTTGGCTAAAAGAACACGTTACAATTATAGCGGCAAGAGAGCAGATAGAACGCATTTGTTCTGCACCCTCCACGTGTTCTTAATTTGCCGTTGCAATTCCACAATTCACATTCATTCAATGCAAATAAAAGTACAGAGTAGCATACAAAAAACGGATTTCAATTTTGACATTAATTGAAATATTTAGTTGTTTTTAAAAGCTTGTAATTCTGATTCTTTAATCAATTTTAATAAAGACTGATCAAAAAAGGTTAACAAGAGAAAGGCCAAAATTTAGTTTTTAAATATTAGATAGTTTTTTTCTAAGTCTGTTCCCATTTTTATAAAATTGAAAACCTTTTTTGGTCTTTCCTTTATTTGTAAATGAAGTTCATGCACCTGTCCTTCTCCACGGAAATGTCCGTCACTTTCTTGTAAAAGTTCTCCTTATTTTCCTTTAGTTTTAAAAGTCTTAATCTTCCATTTTGGCAGTCAGTCGGAAAAATAAACGGACTGCTGCAGCGCACTTGACTCTCTGATATCACTAACTTATTGTCGCCTGGTGCCTCTGCGTAGAAAAATAGCAGCAACAAGCACCTGTTAGGCTGACATGCACCCCTTTCAGTGCGGCATGGAACTGTCTGCCTCACCTTGTGCCTTTTCACTGTGGTTTTATGTCTGATCAGCAAGACTAAATATGTCACACACATTCATTAAAGATATTAGCCAGACTGTCGAAAGTCAGGGTATATATTAAACGTGTCTGCAAACATTATATTGGCGACATACAGAGAGACAACAACATGCACACGCCAATTGCATGCATCAACCCAGTGTGTGAGGGACAGCGCAATCCCAGGTGTGGTGATGCTCATTGCTGCCGCACCACACGTTTCTCCCGTTTTTGAACATGAAATGCACTAATTCAGTGATTTTAATTATAAAAATGATCAAAATTATTGAAATCATAGAGAAAACAAATTTATAGTACAGACCTGTGAACAAATTTATTTTATACTATCATTATTAGTTTTTTTACTTTTCATGATGACTTACCACACGTCCCTGACAGATAGATAGATGTGAAAGGCACTATTTGATAGATAGATAGATAGATAGATAGATAGATAGATAGATAGATAGATAGATAGATAGATAGATAGATAGATATTGATATCAAGGGGAGACTGTAGTTTTTTTTTTCTAGGTATCTAGGCAACTGTTGGGTGGTGATACTGAAACATATTTGTTACTATGGTATCAAAAGGATTGATTTCATAAATGTGTCTCATTCCTTTTCCTTAGGAATTAGCAGCCTACCTGTCTTTCATCTTGCCTTGGGTATGTAATGATTACATTTTTTGATTCACCATCCTGATTCAGTGTTCTCTTCAGTTTTCTCACAATCTTTTGTGAAAAGTGTTTTCTGGTTTCAATCTTGAAAACACATCTACAGTAAGTTTTCTTCTAGGTTAACTAGACTGGGACATTCAAGTCTTTTAAGGACTGTTGAAGGTTTCTCTGCATTTGTGAATGCAAACTTTATGTTGATCAGCCACAACATTAAAGTCACCTGCCTAATACTGTATAGGTCTAACTTGTGCCACCAAAACAGCTCTTATCCATTGAGGCATAGACTCCAGAAGACCTCTGAAGGTGTCCTGTGGTATCTGGAACCAAGACATTAGCACCAGATCCTTTAAGTCCTGCAAACTGTGAGACATAGCCTCCATGGATTAGACTTGTTCTTCCAGCACATCCCACTGATGCTTGATTGGATTGAGATTTAGGGAATTTGGAGGCTAAGTCAACACCTAGAACTTTTTGTCATGTTCCTCAAATCATTCTTGAACAATCTGTGCAGTGTAGCACTACGCATTATCCTGCTAAAGGCGGTCTCTGCCATCAGGGAATATTGTTTTCTGGAATGGGTGTATGTGGTCTGCAACAATCTTTTGGTAGGTGGTACATGTGAAAGTAACATCCACATGAATGCCAGGAACAAAGGTTTCCCAGCAAAACGTTGTCCAGAGAATTAGGCTGCATCCGCTTGCATGCCCTTTTCTCAGAGTGCAACCTGCTGCCATCTCTTCCCCAGATGCACTCAACCATCCATGTGATCTAAAAATAATATGATTTGGCAAACCAGGCCACCTTCATCCGTTGCTCCATGGTCCAATTCTGATACTCACATGCCCATTGTAGGCACTTTTGGTGGTGGAAAGAGTTAAGCATGGTCATTCTGTCCAGTGTATGGCTACGCAGCCCCAAAGATAGAAAGCTGTGATTCACTGCATGTTCTGACACTGTTCTCTCATGGCCAGCAATACAGTTTTCAGAAATTTGTGCTACAGATAACTCTTTTGTGTGGTGGGCTGTTGCCCTGCCCCAGGTGTGTTTCCTGCTTTGCGCCCTGTGTTGGCTGGGATTGGATCCAGTAGACCCCCGGGACCATGTACTTAGGATATAGTGGGTTGGATAATGGATGGTTGGATAACTCTTTTGTGGGACAGGACCAGACAAGCTAGCCAACGCTTCTCACATAACCCATTTGCCAAACGGAAGTTGCAGTGCAAGCTATTTACTGCAGCTTGGAAACATTAATGAATTATGAAGCATTGCATCAAATGGAATATAAAACAATCCCAAGTAAAAAATATTAAATTACAGAAGGTATTAAAAAACACCAAAAAGAAAAAGCACAGGGGTGATTGCCTCCATATATACTCCAGTATGTGGGTAAGTAAGCCAATATCCATAATCTTTGTTAGATATGATCACTGATGCCTCCTTTAGAGTTCTTGATTGTATTAGTGACTGACCTGGAATTGGTCTGTGAACATCATTCTGTTAAATGGTGCTATCTGGTGGTCTCTGATGTTACTGGAATGTTGCCAACCTGTCTACTTTGGCCCATGCATGCAGCAAGTCAATCATTTTCAAGATTCAACCAGTCAGTACTGTTGCTGTATGCATGGCTATCTGGTTTGCTGGCCAACCTATCAAAGACCAGTTTATTACAAACATTAGATTCACAGTTTCTTTCTTTTCATTTAAAACATGCACTGTAAGCCCAATTTTCAATTCCTATCCTGCCAATACTTTTATGTATGGCTGTTAGGGATAAAATGTGTCGTACTCCATAAAAAAGAGTCTGTTAAAGTATTTACTATATTTGATTATTATAAAATTGAGATTTACTATAATTTTTCAATTTGCTATTTCAAACCAATCACTTGCTATCTCATCTATAATGTTGGTTGTTAAACACAATAGGAAGTACTAAAAATTATACACATACTTGGTAAACAATAGGGGAAGCAATCATGTTCATTACTATACAAAATCTGTGTCTTTTAAATCTGAAAGAATAGGAGACAGCATTAGCAAAATTTGGCCCACAACTCTTCCTACCCTACAGAAGCTTGACTGAAACTCCTATCTATAATTGGGAAAACTACATACTGTGCACACCCAATTAGAATATATCACACTAATTACTTAACCAAATCAGATTATAGATGAAAAGGTTAAAACAAAGAAGAGCTGTTGTAACATGTATTTAGTTGATCATGTGGTGTTCTCGTCTAGGCTTACTGTTGTAACACTGTCCTTTGTTGCTAAAGTGCTAATGTCCAGATTTAAAGTCAATTTCTCAGTCATCTGGAAAAAATAAGTAAAAATTGAGCTTGGAGGTGGATTCTTTGTGAACTGAAAAGTGATCTTGCTTGAGTGTTTCATGTATAAGAACCTAGAATATTGTTTAAAGTAGATGCTGCACAACATAAGAGGCACAAATTTGGCTAATATGAATAGGAAGCTTAACTAAGATTTAAGTCCAAAGGTCAGGATACAATAATTACTAAAGAAAGACATTGAAAAATATGCAAAGGCTTTGCAGCATTGATATTATATTAAATTTTCAATACTCATAGCTAAATATTAATTTCTTAGTTTTATGTTCACAGCCCAGCCACAGGGGATGCACAAACTAGTGTGTTTATTCATGCCAGTCCCAAGCCCTGATAAATGGGGAGAGTTACCTCAGGAAAGGCATCCGGTGTAAAATTTTGTCAAATCAACATATGAACAACAATGCAGATTTCCATACCGGATTGGTCGAGTCCCGGGCTAACAATGTCTGCCACCAGTACTGTTAGCCAACAGGGTGTTGGCGGAAATTAGGCTACTGTTGGCCAAAGAAGGAGAAGAAGAGGGTGGAGTCATGTCCAGAGGAAAGAGAAGAGGAGGAAAGTTAAGAGAGTGGAACTGAGGGTAGGAACTTTGAATGCTGGCAGTATGACTGGTAAGGGGAGAGAGTTAGCTGACATGAGGGAGAGAAGTAAGATAGATATACTGTGTGTTGAAGAGACTAAATGGAAGGGGAGTAAGGCCAGGTGGATCAGTGGTGGATTCAATTATTCTATCATTGTGTGGATGGGAGGAGAAATGGGGTAGGAGTATTCTGAAGGAACAAGAGTGTCAAGAGTGTTTTGGAAATGAAAAGAGTGTCAGACAGAGTAATGATTATGAAGATGGAAATTGGAGGTGTGATGATGAATGTTGTTAGTGCATATGCTCCACAAGCTGGGTGTGCGATGGATGAGAAAGAAGATTTCTGGAGTCAGTTGGATGAAATCATGTACAGTGTACCCAAGGGATAGAAAGTGGTGATTGGAGCAGATTTCAATGGATATGTTGGTGAAGGGAACGGAGGAGACGAGGAAGAGATGGGTAGGTGCCAAGGAGAAGAATGAAGAAGGTCAGATGATAGTGGAGTTTGCAAAATGGATGGGCATGGCTGTGGTGAATATGTATTTTAAGAAGAGAGAGGAAAATAGGGTGACCTACAAGAGTGGAGGAAGATGCACACAGGTAGATTATATCCAATGCAGACAAGTCAATCTGAAGAAGACTGAAGACTGCAAAGTGGTAGCATGGGAAAGTTTAGTTAGACAGTATAGGATGGTGGTCTGTAGGATGATGTTGGAGATCAAGAAGAGTAGAAGAGTGAGGGCAGAGCCAAGGATTAAATGGTGGAAGATGAAAAAGGAAGACTGCAAGGCTGAGTTTAGGGATGAAGTAAGACAGGCACTGGGTGGCAATGAAAAGTTATCAGACAGCTGGGCAACTACAGCAGTAGTAATAATGGTGACAGCAAGAAAAGTGCTTGGAGTGACATCTGGACAGAGGAAAGAGGAAAAGGAAACCTGGTGGTGGAATGGGGAAGTACAGGAGAGTGTACAGAGGAAGAGGATGGCGAAGAAGAAGTGGGATAGTCAGAGAGATGCAGAAAGTAGACAAGAGTACAAGGAGATAAGGCGCAAGGTGAAAAGAGATGTGGCGAAGGTTAAAGAAAAGGCGTATGGTGAGTTGTATGAGAGATTGGACACTAAGGAGGGAGAAAAGGACCTGTACCAATTGGCTAGACAGAGGGAATGAGCTGGGAAAGATGTGCAGCAGGTTAGGGTGATAAAGGATAAAGATGGAAACATACTCACAAGTGAGGAGAGTGTGTTGAGCAGATGGAAAGAGTACTTTGAGAGGCTGATGAATGAAGAGAATGAGAGAGACAGAAAGTTGGATGATGTTGAGATAGTGAATCAGGAAGCATAATGGATTAGCAAGGAGGAAGTAAGAACAGCTATAAAGAGGATGAAGAATGGTAAGGCCGTTGTTCCAGATGACATACCTGTGGAAGCATGGAGGTGTTTACGAGAGATTGCAGTGGAGTTTTTAAACAGATTATTTAATGTACTTTTGGAAAGTAGAGGACGCCTGAGAAGTGGAGAAGAAGTGTACTGGCGTAGATTTTTAAAAATAAGGGGGATGTGCAGAACTGTAGTAACTACAATGGAATAAAATTGATGAGCCACAGCATTAAGTTATGGGAAAGAGTAGTGGAAGCTAGGTTAAGAAGGGAGATGATGATTAGTAAGCAGCAGTATGGTTTCATGCGAAAAAGAGCACCACAGATGCAATGTTTGCTCTGAGGGTGTTGATGGAGAAGTATAGAGAAGGCCAGGAGTTGCATTGTGTCTTTGTAGACCTGGAGAAAGCATATGACAGGGTGCCTCAAGAGGAGTTGTACTATTGTATGAGGAAGTCGGGAGTGGCAGAGAAGTATGTAAGAGTTGTACAGGATATGTACGAGGAAAGTGTGACGGTGGTGAGGTCTGCAGTAGGAGTGATGGATGCATTCAATGTGGAGGTAGGATTACATTAGGGATTGGCTCTGAGCCCTTTCTTATTTGCAATGGTGATGGACAGGTTGACAGATGAGATTACACAGGAGTCCCCTTGGACTATAATGTTTGCTGATGACTTTGTGATCTGTAGCGAGAGTAGAGAGCAGGCTGAGAGAGGTGGAGATATGCTCTAGAGAGGAGAGGAATGTAGGTCAGTAGAAACAAGACAGAATACATGTGTGTGAACGTGAGGGAGGTCAGAGGAATGGTGAGGATGCAGGGAGTAGAGTTGGCGAAGGTGGACGAGTTTAAATACTTGGGATCAACAGTACAAAGTAATGGGGATTGTGGAAGAGAGGTGAAAAAAGAGAGTGCAGGCAGGGTGGAATGGGTGGAGAGGAGTGTCGTGAGTAATTTGAGACAGATGGTTATCAGCAAGAGTGAAAGGGAAGATCTACAGGATGGTAGTGAGACCAGCTTTGTTAAATGAGTTGGACCAGAAAGCAGGAGGCAGAGCTGGAGGTGACAGAGTTAAATATGATAAGATTTGCATTGGGTGTGATGTGGATGGACAGGATTAGAAATGAGTATATTAGAGGGTCGGCTCAGGTTGGGAGACAAAGTCAGAGAGGCGAGATTGCGTTGGTTTGGACATGTGCAGAGGGGAGATGCTGCGTATATTGGGAAAAAGATGTTAAAGATGGAGCTGCCAGGCAAGAGGAAAAGAGGAAGGCCTAAGAGAAGGTTTATGGATGTGGTGAGAGAGGACATGCAAGTGATGGGTGTGACAGAGCAATATGTAGAGGACAGAAAGATATGGAACAAGGTGATCCACTGTGGCAACCCCTAACGGGAGCAGCCAACAGAAGAAGAAGCAGAAGAAGTTTTATGTTCACGTTTTCTTCTGTCACCAGTATAATCATGCCATATGGGAAATTAAAAACCTTCATGAATATTGGCAAAAAATGGATTGTTAAGAGTTTACCTCAGCTGGCATCTTCTTATAGCTCTATTCTATTGATCGAAATATTACATTACTCTGCATGTAAAATTTCCCCCAAGATATGGGGTATGCCACTCAAAAGGAAAAACCTGAGAAAGTGGAGGCTTTTTCTATGTTACATATACAAAAAAACCTCAGATAAGCCACTAAACGCACAAGAAAAGCCATATATTATATGAAATAAGCAAGTGGACAAATGCTTGTAAAAACTGATTAATATTAATTTTTTCCTATATAAATACAATCATATAAGACACAATTGAATGAAAGCATCGCACTGATATATGCAGATAATATACTTCTGCTGAAAGGGGTCTCAGGTGGTATCATTAGACTGATGCTACTACCCTTTATACATGTGATAATAGATGCTGTTCTTTTAAACAATGATAGATTTGTGCATCAGTAAATATGAAAAATGACAGAAAAAGATACACATCATGGACAGGAGTATACAATTTATTCATACACTTTACATAGTAAATTTATCATTTTAAATCTTTTGTTATTTAAAATTGGAGATATATGTATTATAATGCTTGATATAAAATATTTAAAATTACATATACCTAAATTAGATTAAATCTAAAGAAATATGGGTAGAGATTTCAGGATGAAATTTGAAAAATAAAACCCATATACAATACTGACTGAAGAAATGATATAGAAGGTTTTCTAAAACTAAATGCAGTGATTAAAATATTGTTGTTGAGTGGACAAAACAATTACTTTTTTCCTAAACTAGTATGTGACCACTAAATACAACAGAAGTTCATTTGGTGTATCATTAATATTTATGATATAAATATACTTATATATAATTAAAGAGATTTTTGAGAAAAGAAAACAATTTTGAAATTTGAAATCACTGGCAATGCATTAATTATGCCTACAATAATAACTAGTTCATGCACTTTAACAGCAGTGTGGACGTAAGTAAAATTCCATGTGCACATAATATTTCACTGCCAAACAAAGGGCCATCACTCAGTTTCTTCCTTACACCATCTTCTTTAAAGCACTGCACAGAGTTGCAAGCTCTCCTGAAAATAAAATGAAGGCAAAGATTAAGCAAAATGTCAATATGATGTACAATTTTAAAAAGCCATTACTAAAGCATTCAATTATTTTCTGTTGCTCTTTTCAGGAAATATTCATTCAATGCTAAGGTTGTTAGTTAGGACTCATATCAGTAAAACATCCTACTTTCTAGCAATACATACAGTATATATAGTAGTAACCCCTACAACTGGTATCTGCTTTCTGTTTAATGGTAATGTGATTGGAGCTACTCCCTTTCAACCCTGAATACTGAATTTTGCTGGTTTGGGTAAGTTATCAGGTCTGGTCAGGTTTGGGAACATGCACTAGTACAGCATGTTGCCTCACCCATCCCACAATGAAACAGCTCAGGATCATGGTTGGCAACCCCTCAGGCAGACACGAGGTCCAGTCCCACTCTCCAGAAATAACCCTCTATCTGCCACAGCCAGGTGTTACATCGGTGTCCCCTTGGCCTGGTCCACCCACTCGGTCCTCAACAATAAGGATCTTGCAAGCTGGATCACCCTCTGGGAATTGCGCCACATGGCCATAGTGCCATAATTTCTCACAGTGCAGGTATGTGCTTCATTTGGGACTCCATGAGCAACCTCTCATTCAACACAAAGTGTCAAATAGATACCATACTGTACCACCGATAGAGCACATGAAAAGGATTCAACATGTAAAAAAAAACATGATTAATGGCATACACTAAATAATTCTGTGCATGAACTGAGTTGCTTCTTCTTTAATGCTGCATTTAATCAGTAGATAAATTCAACTTATGTTATTATGTCATTACCTGGGTGGTATTTATGATACCCTGCAACCAACCTGTTTCTGCTGTGTATAATTTTTTATAATACATTGTGACAGATTAGGGGCAGTATCTCTCCCTTGAACCCCTGTCCACGACTCCAGACACCAATTAAAAGTCCAATATATGACTTTATTTAATCGCCACAGTGTACAAAGCACCCTCTCCTTCACTATACTCATAAATAAGCCAATCACAATAACAATAAACAATCCTCCACTCCCAGACGCGTTGCCACCCTTCCACCCAGCTCAGCTCGCCGTCTGGGAGCTCCCACAGTCCTTTTATCCTCCCTGACCCGGAAGTGTTCCCAATCCCCAGTCCACGTGATTCTTTATCACTTCCGGGTCAGGTACAAGTCCTTCTTCTCACCCTGGAAGCACGTCACTCTTCCTATGACTCACTTCCGGGTTATAGGGCACGAATGAGTCTTCGGTCCTCCCTGCAGCTCCCTCTTGCAGCCCCTGTGGTATCCAGCAGGGTTGTGTATAAAAACTACATAGTCCCTGACTCCCTGCTGGTCTTCAGGGCACCTCCATACTGCAGGGAGGGCTCTATCTGGCGGCCTGGGGGTATTAGCCGGGATGACAAGCCGGCCAAAGACCACAACATCTAGATTTATTCTATATCAATTATAGGTGTGTGTTACTGGATTCTACTGGGGGGTCCTTTGTAGACTCTTCTTACAACCTCTACCGTCTGTTTCTCATTTCTATGTGCTTCTTTTTTAATCACTTATACAAAACCCTAATCTGAATGTGTGCGGGACCCTTAGGTTATGCACTGCGTAGACAACAGCTCAGTCAGATATCCACACAAAGGTAGTTTCCAGTGTAGATATTTTCTTCAAAAATACTCTTTGATATTGCTTTGTCTACATTGTCCATCCCAGAAAATATCTCCAAGATATGTTTTTTTTTTTATATGCAGAAGGCCCCACTTGCCAGGGGAATATTTATATTTTACACATATGTAGAGGGGGAAGGAGACATAAAAATGATCATGTGCTCAAATTGCATATTTTGCTCAATTAACTGCATTAAATAACTTGCTAGTACATTTTTCTTATTTTCTAGAGTCAGCAGACAGAGAAATAGGTGCCAGAAAATAAGTACTGTTCTCTTTGGTACCTGTTTGGCATATAGTATCAGCATTTAAAAACATGCATATTTTAGTTGTAAATAGATGAAAGACAAACACTGCCTACTCTGCCTGGCTATAACAACATTTTAATTACCAAAGCACATTTTCATTCCAAGGATGTAGAAGCCTGTAAAAAGCCAAATCCAAAGTTTAATATTCATAATGGTGTTGTCCCGTGAGCAATTACAACAGTGAAGATTATTGACTTTACTGACACATTTGAATTACTATAGAATATGTCTTACTGTCTTTCAAAGAATCAATAGACAATTGTTAGAGTTAAGATGAGCAGGCTTTTACAATTATACTGTACAGACACATGTGGGATCAAAAGGGTCAAGTCAAGTTGGGGAGCATGCACTGATACAGTGCATTACCGCACCCACTACACGTCGAAAGAGCTCAGGATCCCAGTTGGCAACCCCCCAGGCAGACACGCGGTCCAGTCCTACCCTCCGGAAATGGCCCAGTCAAAGGAGTTCAGTCTTCGTCTCAGGTCACTGGATAGCGTCCATGTCTCACAACCATATAGTAAGACAGGAAGCACCAGGACTTAAAGACTTGGACCTTCTTTTGCATAGATATCGGGAGTGCCACAAACCCCTTTCCAGCGACATCATGACCCCCCCTGCTCTCCCAAAGCTTCACAGGAAGAGTCACCAGAGATATGAATGTCACTGCCAAGGTAAGTAAACCTCTCAACAAGGTCAACACACGCAAACAGACACGCTGCTGATGGCTGTGCCCAAGAGGTCATTAAAGGCCTGGATCTTGGTTTTTATCCAGGACATTCACAAGCCCAGACACTCAGACTCCTCAATCAGTCTCTCGAGTGCCCCGATCAGAGCATCAATCGACTCTGCGAAGATCACAGCATCGTCAGCAAAGTCAAGATCCGTAAATCTTTCTTCACCAACAGATGCCCCACAGCCGCTGGACTCCACGACCATGCCCAACACCCAGTCCATACAAGCATTGAACAGAGTAGGAGTAAGAACACAAACCTGACGAACCTTAGAATCAATTGGGAAAAACGCAGAGGTCCTGCCTCCATTCTGCACAGCACTCACAGTACCAGTGTACAGGCCAGCCATGATATCCAGCAACCTCGAGGGGATCCCGCTTTCGAGTAAAACGCTTTGCGAAAATCAACAAAGGCTGCAAAGAAACTCTGCCGATATTCACGTTTGTGCTCTATGAGAACCCTCAGTGCCAGGATGTGGTCGATGGTAGACTTCTTAGGTGCAAAACCAGACTGTTCCAGTCGCTAGTAGGTGAGCAAGTGATCACGGATCCTATTGAGGACGACTCTAGCAAGGACCTTACCCGGCACCGAGAGCAGTGTTAGCCCCCAGTATTTGCTGCAATCCAGGTAATCACCCTTCCCTTTCCAGATAGGGATGACAAGTCCCGTTTTCCAGTCAGTAGGGATGATGCCAGTCTCCCAAATGGAAGCAAAGATTGCTTGCAATGCTAGGAGGACAGCCTTTACGATCAGTCTGGATCAAAAGGGTGATAGTTTTAATTTCTTTATAGATCTTTTAACCTTTTGAAAATTTTAAAATTGTGAAGAGAAGTAGGCATGTATTAACATTCTTTATTCCTAGCCAGTATAAAAAAGTCAATTATTTCACTGTAACTAACCAAATTTAAAGGGAAGTGACAAATATATGTATGTATTGTATAGTTTTAAAATATATTCTCACTCTGTTGGTTTAATATTACCCACACATTCTCAAGAAGACTGCACAGCTGCAACATTCCATCTTTTAATTTCTTTTCTTTTCAATGTAGGAATAACCTCTACTTTTTTTTCCTTTACAAATGCACGAAGATGTAGTCCATCACTGATATGAATTCTATACTTTTCATAGTATATACTGTATAATTATTATTAAGTAAATAATAATTGACAGTCTCCAGAGCCACTCAGATTGTTCAACTGTAAATGATAATTAACTACTGTAAATAGTTTATTCAACACACAGAGAATATTTCTTTGATGTTTGAAACAAACATACTAAGTACACAGGTGTTTATTTCCTGATGTAACTGCTGGTAAATTAGGTTCACAGAATTGCATTTCATTACATTTTAGTCAGTCTTACCATTAATGTTATCAGCTAGATTCTGCAGCTGCTGGACGTTGTCCAGAACCTCAACACTCCGAGTATAAGGATTGTACCGTAATGAGAAAGGTTTGGGAATGGTTGCAGCAAATTTCCTGTTGAAAAAAAAGATACACTTCTTTAGAAACAGTAAAAAGAGCCTAAACTTGTGGTAGAAGGGGAAGTTGTTTTGTCTTCATTGCATTAATTGAATTCATTTTTATATATGTAGATGTCTTACATTATGTTGTTGTTTTCAACCCTAACAGAAATGGCTGCCAATTATTTAGCAGTGAAGATTAAATCTACAATTCATAACTTTATACAAAATATTAGGTGACTGGAAGTTGTTGTGATCTCAAAGTGGATTAGGTGGTTAGTGCTGCTGGTTCGCAGTTCTAAAAACCAAGATTTAAATCCCAGCACAGGAACTGCCGGTGTAAAATGAAGATGTTCTGCCCATAAGTATGAGGGTTTTCTACCAGGAAATACTGCAGTTCTCCTCCCACATCACAAAGAAGTGTATTTCACATTAATTGACAACTGTAAATTTGTTCACTGTGAGTGTAGGTATGAACATGAGTATTTCCTGTGATAGACTAGCATCCTGTCAAGGTTAGGCTCCTGCCTTGGGTCTGGTACTTTTGGGATGGACACCAGCTCCCTGAAAACCTGATCTGGAGAAGCAGGAAATTGATTCATGGACAGATGTATCTTTCAACTCACCTGTCTAAATATCTCCTTTTTTTAAACTGACCAAATGACTATGTTAGAAACCATGTATTAATAAAAATTCAAAAAAGTCCTAAAAAGTAGAATGACAACACCACTTACCTGACTTTTTCTTTTGCATTATCAAAGCTTTCTGCCACAAAATACACAGGCTGAAACTCGGTAATAGGATATTTCTGAACAGCTGTCTTTTCTGGATCAAATGGATGAACTTCAGGTTTGTCTGTCAAACAGTACTAAACATAAAACATTCAAAAGTTGTGTAACATTAAAAAAATCACAACAGAACAATAACAAAAAAAAATCACACAATGACATTCCTCTATAAATGTACAGTTTTATTTTTGTTAATATTGTTGAAGATATTAATTTATTTAATGCAGTATAAGTTGTTCCTAAAATAAATTCAATTGAGTTGCTTAAGAGTCCATTTCAGGCAGGATAGGATTATCGTGCAAATATGTTAACTATATTATTTTAGGCTTTGGAATGGGCCTATGTAATGTGAAATGTGGTAGATGCGTGTGTGGGATGGTGTTAATATTAGCTTCTCCTACTTTTTTGGAACAATGAAGTCAATCATGACAGGTAAGCTGGAGCGAAGTCAGTCAGGGAAGAAGGAATGCATCTGAACAGATAATTTGAGGGCTTGCCATTTTCAATGTCATTACTGGTTAGTAGTTTAATAAAGACTGGAGAAACCATGAGACAGCACAGTTTGGTCTTTTCAAGTTTTTCTGAAGAAAGCTATTCCTTCTTCTCAATAACTGATACTGGGAAAGAGTGTTCTGAAAAAAATAGGTTAGTTGTGTTGAGAGGTATCCTGAGGCTTACACACATATAGGGAATATATAAGAATTATGCAGGATGTGAGAGGAGAAACAAGTAATTAGACTGTGTGGGTGAGTTAATATACAAAACAAAATTGGTAGAAACTTTATCTGGCTTGAGCCAGTGTAAGTAATTAATATTTTTTGTGTTTGTTTGCAACTCTCCTTGAATTTCCTTACCTGCCATTCATTTGATATTTAGTTCATTAGAGTATCAGAAGCACATTAGACACCTGCATTTGTTTTTGAAATTGTAAACAAATTTATGACACCTGAAGTTCTCCAAAAGATGACAGAAGTCCAGCTCCATAAGCCTTGATTTCAGAATCCTGTTTACATAGACCAAACTCCACAGTAAACCAGTACACCTGATAAAAAAGAAACAGGGATATTTGTTAAGGTTCTGAAAGGAACGCTCATTTTCATTAGATTATATAAAATGGTGAATAAACATTTATGAATGACATATTCATACATACTGTTGCAAGCTTCTCAATATATTCATCAGGGGCGCCTAGGGATGCCAAGCCAATTTCCTGCAAAATGTTAAAGCTTATTTATAAATACATTAGCGCTTTAAATATTACTTTCATTTTATTCATCAATATTCTAAAGTTATAAAGAAATGCTTGAGACAAACTGAAATGGCTACAAATTAAAGTACCTGTCTTTGACCTTCAAAGCCATAATGGCTCACTTCTTCATATCAAAGTAGATTAATTATTTTTAAATAAAATGCTCAAATAAATCCAGGTAACATTAATAACAATAATTTACTTTAATAGTCATGCATTGTATATAATTGAAAAGCTTGGAAAAATTGCCAGGAAATCTAATAAAAACTTCAGCAGGATTTATCAATAAGGTAATAAACTTACCTGTGAAAACTGGGCAAAACTTGGATCAGCAAACAAAGGAACATGGCCTAAAACCTCATGGCAAATATCACTACAAAAAGCAGATATTTAGTCAGGTGTTAAATATGGTAAATATCAGTAATTACATTTATACTCTATAGCCAAATTTGTTAATTACATAATTTACCGCACAATTAATTTTGCTCCAGCTGTTCTTTTCTTGTGGTACATTTGTTTTTTTGCCATTTGCTTTCTCTTGTTAATTGTGCCTACATTTGTTTCTATACATGAATACTTTTTATTTAGATTTGTTTATATTTTTGCTGTTACTTCAGTTATACCTTTACATGTCTGTTTTCTGGATATGTTTTCATATGGACACTGCCATTTTGTATGTTGGTTTCAATAACACTGTCATTCCAGAAGTTATGGTTTATATGATGCTATATGGTTACTAGGCACCACATAAACATGCCATACAGTATGTTTTGTGATGGCATTAAAAACATAATTATAAAATATGGCAGTGTACATCTCACAGCATCTGAAATTTGATTTAAATGATGAAAACATTCTTGCTAGAAACTATAGCTCAAATATGTCCATAAGAGAACTCCATCTGGTCATGACAAATTCAAGATTAAAAATGTGAAGTGTAAATAGTAAACAGATCAATGTTATTGATTCCTCTGTGAAAGATGTAGATTAGGTATCCACATAATCTATTCTGTAACATATCAGGAGTAGGACATGTTGTTTATCCAGGGGATTCATTTATCTACATTTTTCTGCAAAGGCTTCCAGAATGGCTATGTTTGGTGGACAAAACTATACGCTACACCACAGGTACAGATGTTACTGGCAAAATACAGAATCTCACCGTAATTCCCTTTGATTTATATGTAATACATTTTTACAATTTAACATTTTATTTTAAACAATTCTCAAAAAAAAGAGAAACTTAACCAATTAAACATCAAAAATAATTTATAATCTCTAAAGAACTTTCATTTTGTATTTCACTTACGGCTCAGGTGTATACATTGGTTTTGATGAATGGCGGATATACTGCGTTGAATGGAAGACCCGAAATGCCAGACCAGCCAGAAAATCACGAGAAGAGAGAAGTCCAGCTACAGGGCGAAGGCTGAAACCTGTACAGGCTGTTGGGATAATAAATAATTAAATTTTTTGTATTATTTAATACTGGTAAATTGCTCTCCTTTACCTCCTTTTAATATGACTTCCTGAGAAGCTTCAGTACAATACATTCAAATCATTTTTACTCAAGTTTTAAAATTTATAAGTGTGCTATGATTAAACAATAGTTATGTATTTTTAATATACCTTGACAGTGTGTAAAGCTATAACACCTGAAAACATGATAAAAATAAATAGTGAAAGTTTAACAGAAAATATATAAAGGAGAAATCTAAATCAAGCAAAGATGAAGGATAAACCTACTGAGTAGTATGATTTAACAGAACAGAAAAAATCTAGGTAGAATTTCAAAAGAGATAAAAAACAAATTTCTGCTTTATAATGGAATATCATTTTTTGCTTTTTCCTAAAAATTCATTACAAAACACATACTCTGCAGGCATATCATTTCTATGTGGTATGTGGTTCCTTTATGGCATGATTTTATGTAATTTCCCCAAAAAATCCATGTGCACAATTACTCTATATGCTGAACAAATTTGATGATTAACACTTATTTGATAAATCCTTCATTACATAACAAAAATATAAAATTTTCAAACCCTATTAATCTGATTCAAGGTCATATAGATGAATCATTCAGCTCCATTTAGTTTATTTGTATAAATCACACTTCCACTAATAAGCCATGTGCACTGCATACTAATTACAAATATAGTCTCTCAATTATAAAAAAAAAATCCTGGGAGAGAAAAACTAGGGAGACAAGACGTGATCTTCACGTGAAGATCGCAGAAGACACTTAAAAGACCCACAAGATGAAAGAGATTGGCCACGAAGCATCTTGCGGGGACCTTAAACATGAGACTTTGTGCCAACAGATTGACCCAGGACCGTCTCGCAGGGATGTAGAACATGAGATTCTTGCAAGACATGCCCTACTTACAACCAGTATCAAATAAGACCACGGGCAGCAAAACACTCAGTCGTGTGAGTTTAAGGCTTTGAGCACACACAGATCCAGGGCTGTCAGCGCATACAAGGACAATACATTATAGATGAAACGTCGACAACTAAGAGAAGAAGAAAGAGCAGCGTGAAGAAAGACGTTAGAGAGAAAAAAAATGCTAAAAAGAAAAAGAATAATCAAGGTGCAAAAAATAAGGAAAGTAATAATCTGCCTTGAACAAGTGGAATTGAAAAATAAGCACATCCAATTGGGCTCAGAATTAAATGACAAAGAGTAAAATACAAAGTAGAAATTAATAAAGGCGTTCAAAAATGTTAGCGTTATACACATGCAGAGCAGGTTAGAGATTATGAAAGCACTTGAATTCGAAAGGCCCAAAAACAGTTGGTGCGATACAAATGCAGAGAAAGTTAAAGAATATGAAAGCAGGAAAATCAGAAAGCATCAAAAAAAGAATGTAAAGATCGCAGTAGCGCAAACAAACTCGAAAAAAGTGAAAATAATCACCACGGACCAGGTGTCATTGAAAAAAATGCAGGACAAAGCAAGGTCAGAAATAAAAGACAAAGAGTAGAAAACAAAGTAAAATGTCATAAAGAGGTTAAAAAACAAGGGGGCCAAACACATGCAGAGCAGTTTAGAGATAATGAAAATAGTGGAATTCAAAAGACTCCTAAAAACATAGGTGCGATACATGAAAGCAGAAAAAAACAAAAGTGTCAAAAAAAAGAAAGTAAAGATCGCATTAGCGCAAACAAAGAGAAATTATTACTTGGAGAAATAACGAAAAGGCAAATAGAGATCGAATACAGTATATGGACATAGGTGATATGTCAGAAGTATGTAAATATTGTAAGGCTTTGAAGTTTAAGTCAGAAAATTTCAAAAACGGAGTTTACTTCACATGCATTTATTGGTTACTTTGCAAAAAAAATTATTAACTGCTGATGATGTAGATCATTTTGTCAGTGCTGAAATTCCAAACAGAGAAACCTATCCTGAATTATGGTACAAAGTCATTAAACACATGTTTCACTGAACTCATTTAAAAGATTCAGCATGTTGGGACTCGAAAGATTCCAAATATTGTTTTTTAATGAAGTTCTGAAATAAAAATGAAACTAATGAAATAGCAACAATTCAAAGAAAAAAAAATCTTAAAAGTGTGTGTCCGAAAAACCAAACACAGGGGTTGGCGAGCGAAGCGAGCCCCCTAGTGTATTCAAAATTACAAGGCAAATAAAATATAGAACACTAGCTGAAGCCCACCGTAGCATACGGCGGTGTAAGAATAGGAATGAAAAACGGTGAGAAAGGAATTCAGAAATCAAGAAGAAATAAATACTTCTTGAAAGATACAGTTGTGAATAGGTGTTTTGGTGATGACGACAGATAATGAGTCAAAAGATCTAACCCTAGAAAAAGCAACGTTCAACTGACCGTGGCTGAAGACTGGTTGTTAGAATTAGATAGATAGATAGATAGATAGATAGATAGATAGATAGATAGATAGATAGATAGATAGATAGATAGATACTTTATTAATCCCAAGGGGAAATTCACATAATCCAACAGCAGCATACTGATACAAAAAAAAGAGTCGCATAGTGTGGGGGAGGAACGATCTCCTCAGTCTGTCAGTGGAGCAGGACAGTGACAGCAGTCTGTCACTGACTGAAGCTGCTCCTCTGCCTGGAGATGACACTGTTCAGTGGATGCAGTGGGTTCTCCATGACTGACATGAGCCTGCTCAGCGCCCGTCGCTCTGCCAAAGATGTTAAACTGTCCAGCTTCATTCCTACAATAGAGCCTGCCTTCCTCACAAGTTTGTCCAGGTGTGAGGCGTCCTTCTTCTTTATGCTGGCTCCCCAGCACACCACCGCGTAGAAGAAGGCACTCGCCACAACCGTCTTGTAGAACATCTGCAGCATCTTATTGCAGATGTTGAAGGACGCCAACCTTCTAAGGAAGTAAAGTCGGCTCTGACCTTTCTTACACAGAGCATCAGTATTGGCAGTCCAGTCCAATTATTGTGTTAATTGAATTATTGTGAATAGTAAACAGCATGTGGGTATGAGGAAGGCCGCGCTTCTGAAATTCGATTACACAAATATAATAAATAACATCCACAAAAAGATGTTGTTGTAGAATGTCTTTAAGTAATTCATGCTGCTTAATCCAAAAGACTCGTACTACAATATCAGGTCTGTGCTCCGGTCTTTGGGTATCCGACAGTCATGTAGAATTTCTGGCCAAGCAGGATTACATGTGAAAATGATAAATAAATGAGGCTGTCCAAATTTACGTACTATGGCCATGGCATCCTGCTAGTTTTGTTGCATGTATCTTGGACTTCCTGGAAATGTGGACGGTTATATGATAATTTTGCCTACACGTACGTTGTTATTTTCAGAGTCTGCTTGCAGTGCATCTGACATTCCTTTGTATTGTTCCACGCGTAAATCTTGGTGATCTAATCTGAGATAGCTGAGACGTGCACCCTCTGTTTTAACATATGCATCTACGATGTACTGTTGGAACAGTTCGCCGCTGGAGTGCTAAATACTGAATGTATTCCTCATTGCTAATCTGTACGCGTAAAATTGGCATTGAGTAAGCCTTCTTCGCTTGGCGGTTCTTTTATCGGGAACATGTTGTAAATCCAGCCAATGTCTCTGTAAGGGAATAAAAGTGGGTAAACCATAGGATCATAATTCATATTGAGCGTGGAAATCTGTTTACAGGAGTTGCCTATGGGACAGATGCAAAAGATGTCGGGACATTGTATTGTCGTAAATCCTGCCTAGGGTTTTCCTCGAAAAGCATTCGTACAGATGCTGTTGGATTGGACTGAGCGATTTCATGCATGTGTTTGTATGATTTAGTGAATGGTTTGATTGTTCTGAGCATGGAATCTAGCTGGAGAAGTAAATTTTCGCTTTATTTTGTAATAGTACTGGATAAGCTTGGCGAGAAATGCCGTGTCAGGTGCGTGTGGGTGGGACCGGTTTTGAAGAGGAGCCGCTGACAGCATGGGGAGGGGTTTGGAAGAGGACAAATAGGAATCGAGAAATGCCGTGTTGGCTGTGTGTGGGCAGGACCGGATTTGAGGTGGAAGCAGGACGATGGTCCTAGCTTCCTAGCTCTGATGGTATATATCAGGGTTTTATAGACAAAGGTTTTCCCTGTTCCTAGAGGACCATCCAAGAAGAAGCATGTTTGTCGCGGATGGGAATCGCTGTATGCAGCGTGTAAACATGTGTTTGGTGAGGTGTTGGGGGTGGGCACATGAGCAGGCAGTGCGCATGCCTTGAGAGCGAGGGTGGGGGCGGGAGGAAGGTTAGACTTGGAGAACGGGGCTCTGTTGTGCGTACCCCATGGTTTGACGACTTGGTCAATTATATATATAGATAGTTGGAAAACACCAACAGAAAAATCATATGATATGTAAAATCATGTTTTAATTATGTGTACATTTTGCCCAGTTTTAAATTAATGTCATCAAAAACTATTTAAATGAGGGCAACATTCATCTTAAGTGTTTTTCTATCTGACAATCCGTCAAAAACAGAAGAAAACACTTGCATTAACATAGACCTGATTAATAATGCATTTGAAAAGTACTAAATGGTTGATATATTAGGTATTGACTTACCGATTTTAAAAATCACATTTATTTTCATACCTAGTCATTACACCTGAAATATCAAATGTTAAAACTAATAACTGTTTTAAACACTGCTATATGGATCAGTCCTCCTCAACAATGATAAATGTCTTCAAAAATATTATTAGTAGTTCCGGACTTCTTAAAAAAAAACCAAACATGCCTAAATACAATAGCATATCTATGGAGGTTTTTATACTTGTACTTAATACAATATACATTTTCTCCTATACACCAGAGCTATTTAAAATTTGGCTATTTCCTTGTTGATAATAACTTGCTATCCTCAGTTAAAACACTTGCATATGCTGTCAACTGGAGATTAAGGGTAATTTTTATAGTGAACTTGAAACTGAAATATCTCTTTATGTGGATTACATGAGGCTTTACATCACTCTTTTTGAACCCTGTACCCTCTTGAAAGCATATCCCCCACATTTTAAATGGTGGAGCACAATATAACAATGGCTTATCTCAAATACAAAGAATAAAGGCCAAGGATTCACTGCTTTGTGGACAGTGGAGGGATCACTGAGGGCAAAGGGAGGCCTACCTAACAAAAATCAACAGAAAACAAGTTTGTTCATATGCGTTATGGATTCAAACCCATCATACATGAATGTAGGATTAACTATCTCATCCTCTAACAAGTTGCAAAGCAAGGGAAACAACATGTTGTTTGGATGGAAACCTTTTATTTTATAAATGTGTATAGTGTATATAAACATGATTCTTTGGAGCTTAGTAAATGAGCTATTGAAGAACCACAAATGACATTAGATTAGATGGCGAGGTACTGATATAAACAATGACTTTTTTATAGTGGTTGTAAAACCCGTACTTTAGGTAATGGCTTTCCAAAAAGAATATAACGGTGCAGTTTTTCTTCAATGCAGACATTCATTAATGAACGCCTGTTCACCTTATGTTTAAAGGCTGAGATTTTAATGTAACAGCCATATTCTTCCTCCTACAGAAGGAGCTCAAGATGAAGAAACTTCATCTAATAATGAAAAATACCTGCCTTTTTAATCACCGTATTTTTCGCTCCATAAGATAAACCTGACCATAAGACGCACCTAGGTTTAGAGGAGGAAAACAAGGAAAAAAAAATATATATATATACTAGTGAGGACTGAACAATGATCAAACTGCAGTTATATATTCTAACTTATAATACATCCTGACTCCAAGGCAGTGCCAATAGTAAGGGTCAAGAAGGTTAAACAACTTTTTGAACTATTTCTACAATCTCTGCAAAAATAATCATTTATTTTAAAATAGTTATTGAAAATGTGTGCAAATAAAATCTTACATTGTAAAAATTTGGAGATATCTTCTAGCTGAGGAATGTTATCTTCCTTGTAGCCACAGTACTTCTCTAAGAGAGGGAAGACTTGGTTGTGCTCTTTACAAGCATGAGTCGGGTAGAGAGACTTAAGCTTCTGAAAAACTGTGCTCCACGTGTTTTTCTCTTCTTCAGTGTATTCCACTCTGGGAATGGGTTGACCACTAAAAAAATAAAATACAATTTATTGTGCATTTTTTATTCCTTATAACACAATTAAAATCTGCTGAAACTTTTATCATTTTGTAGCTTTTCCAAATGAGAGATAAAAATACTAAATGCAATTTATTGTTTTTCTCTGTTACCCTGTGATAAATCAGATCTCAGTTATGCAATTTTAACACTTCCTAAGAAAATTCTCATAGTATTAATATTCAGTGTACCATGCAATACTTTGGTAACATTAGTTAATATGAAAATTATAAATTAATACATTTTCAGTTTTAAAAAGGACTGCTTATTTCCGCAGGAAAAATATTTATTTCATTTTTTCTCTAGTGATGTTAGACTAGAAACTAGCCCAAATTTTATTTCAGGCAATTGGGAAGCATATTATTTAAAAACAAAAATGATAATATAGCTACTGTATTTAAGAAGAAAGACATGTGGTGAGAGCAATGGCTTAATCACAACCATGGCATGTTCAACGAACAAATAAGATGAGAAACTGTTTCATCTTAAACTACTCTTTACTATATTTAAGTGTAGTATTGTTTTCTGTCTCATATGTTTTTCGAAAACTGCATCATAAAAAGTGAAAACAAACAAAAGCAGTACCATGAATGTGCCAGTCACAGTTGTCCGTGACTGAGTAAGGGCATCTTTGGAAAGGTTACTAAAGCTGTCTCATACATTTTCTTTTACATTTTCAGCATCTATGCTTATAAACAAAATAAAAGGGAAGCAAATAAGTGCTGATTTAACCAATCTGAAATGTATGGTCCTTTAAAACCCACATTGCCTGGTCAAGATATGAAGATGTTAGTTTTCTATTCAAATAATAGACATAACACAAATGAAATATTACATGTTTTCATTTCTTAATGTAGGAAGTACTTCCATTTTATTTTTTTATGAGAAAATATTCTCAAAATCTTATACATTATACTCTATGTATCAATGTGACAAATGAATTATACATTTCAAAAACAACCCACATGCACAACTCAGACAAAAATGATTACAAATTGTGTAAAATTCAAAGAAGGTGCATAGCTTACAAAACTGCCATGATTCATTATTCTATTAGCATATGCAGTATTCAATTTCATGCAAATGATTTCCACTTTATCCTCTCTGAGAAGGATACCAGAAGCAGTATTATGCAGTGTTCTTGTCTTTGTAGTAGTGTCAGATAATGCAACACAATTAGGACAACAAAGGTAGTGAACATAATTGAAAGCTTGCCTGCTGCAATTTGTTTCCTTTCGTTTATGCATAATTCACAATAAATAGGCTAAAAATAAGCAAATGTGGAAAAAGATATTTTACCATAATTTAGCTTAAATTCACTTCTAACCCTTCGTACATAAGAAAAAGAAAATTTACTTGGTATTGTAAATGTTGGGTGGATACTTACTATTTATAGTTGTAAGCAATGTCAGCAAATTCCTTTCTACGGGCGCGATACACAGGATCTGTAAATCCCTTTAAGAGGTGAAATATAAATAAACAATTGAGCAATAAAAGATATATGCATAACAGCTGTCCTTGTATGGAACAGAAGTTAATGCAACTATGAAAAAGTATATTATATACAGGTGCATACATAACTCCTTGGCTTAGGTTTAAAGAAATAATGACATAAACTAATGACTGATAGATTGCTGTTGGTAAAACAGAATCTATTTTATTTTAATTAATGTTAGATAAAGAGTAATTATTTATAATTACAGAGCTTGATTGAAACTAATGACATCAATTTTCCTTCAGCATGTCTACATTAAGAGTCTTTTTACATGAAAATAGAATTTTTTTCATTTGGGCTTTAGTCTATACATGACTCATCAAAGATATTAGACAATGATGCATAACAGGATGTGAAAAAAAACACAATAAAATCCTGTTATCAACAATCTTTTTATATGGAAAGTGTCTTGTTTTAGAGTTTTTAGCAACAGTACATTCTTTTAATAATGAAGGTTGCTTATACCAATAAACTGATTAAAACTAAGCATGAGGTAAGTTGTATGAAGAAAGCAAATTCTTAAAAACTCTCCTGAGTTTGAAGTAAGAAAGAGAAACATTACAGTAAAATATTATATTGTGAAATCACTGTATCACTATTGTTCTATAATATTTAGACGATCATAGCATTTGTATTAAAGAAAATACAAATGCATTGACACTAATTAACACGTTTAAATAAAATATGCTTTAACTTTCCATTAAATAATTTAATCATAAATATCAGTAATATATATTTGCAAACATATTATACTTAGATTAATATACTGTATATATATATATATATATATATATATATATATATATATATATATATTTATACTATAGATTTACATATTTATTCTGAAATGCATTATGCTATATTACAAGGAACAGAAAAGGATCCACAAGAAAAGTTCACTTATTATTGGCATATGTATAGTCCTTCACATACTGTAGATACATAAAAAGAATATAGTTTAGCACTGTAATCAAAACATTTATATGTTTACTTGTATTATTCAAACACAATTTCTGTGCTTTATTTTTCACTTGAAATGTGTGATTACAGCATTCAAGAACTCAAAATAATGTTTAAAAGGAATATATACTGTATATCTTACACTTTAGTCATACATTTTATATTATGCATTACTGAGGATTTCACAGTATCTGCTCTAGTAATTTCCATTGCCTATCTGGGGGATCGCTGTCACTACAGGGTTTTTCTTCTTTTAATCTACCCTTAGAAAAGAGCAGTAGTGTGAGATTTAAATTAAAGTTAATTTTTGAAATATTTATATTTTCCCATCATTTTAAGTTCTTAATTCCTGTTTGCAATTTTTCGATTAATTAAACTTTTTTCTGTGGCACTCACTCTTTTAATTGTAACATAAAATGGGAATTTACAATGATTGAAATAGAAGGCAAAGTAACTGATCATTTAAAACTTCCAGCTAAATAGCTGTGGAGGAGCAAGCGAGGCAGGTGAATGAAAAATAGATATTGGTAATGTAATCAGTTTAAATTACAGAATACAGAAGACAGCAATGGCAAACTTAAAGGAAAACAAAAAATGTTATTATGCTTCCAGACAATAAAATCTTAAGTAAATATACATCTTAGTACATAAGAAGTGTATATATTATGCTAAGTTTCAGTATAGTTATTATTCAGTATAGTTATTATTTTTTATAAAATTATGATAATACTTTAAAAATATACTAAAGTTTTGCAGAAGTTACAAAGCCCCTTTTATCAAGGAATATATTAATAGGGGACAGTTTTATCTATCTCTATCTATACATATAAAAGGCAAAGCCCTCACTGACTCAGCACTAATTCTCCTACTTTCCATATAGGTGGGAAGGTGAAATTTTGCATGCTCATTACTTGCAGTATACTTACAAAAGTTAGGTATGTTTCTTGTCCTATTGCAATACCGAAGGGGGGGAAATGGGTGTACCCCCTAAACTGTATATATAGATAGGGGAAACCCCTCCTCACTATTTCTGCAACTTCCAGTATACGTAGGAAGCCCAAATTTCCCATGCTCATCCTTTACACTGTACTTACAAACGTTAAGTATGTTTCATTTTGCACCGTGCCCCATAATGAACTTTCGAAAATAATGTCTTCCTTTTGGCAGTTCTCACCAATTATGCCATAAGGAACTTTTGGAACTGACCTCTCCTTTTGCCGGTTTCAATCCTTATTTCCGTTAATAGAGGATTGATTTTACAGCAGAGATGCCCCCGGTCCCCCTTCCTTTTTCCACACGACCACCGTTCACACGCCTACCACGTGGTTGGCTCCCAGCCAATATACGTACATTAACGACATCCTGCACTCATGTGCCTCCTCACTTGCTTCCTTACTTTCCTCAGCTGTTGGTCGTGCTCACTGCTCCCTTCTTCTTTACTCCACTGCTTCAAACCTGTTATTGTTGGCCTTGCTTCACGCCTTCCTGCTGGTGACTCCTGCCTTTTTGTTTACTCCACCACTTTACTACGAAACTTACAACCACCAAAACTTTATAACGGCACCAGGCTTCAGATCAGATCTCTGCAAAAGAACCTCATTGAGGCAACTGTCTTCACTGGAAATGGCTCAGGGAGACTATTTATTCCTCACATCCCTCTCATACCCTCTGACCTCCCATTCCAATTCAAACACCTCCAGATTCCAGTAAGGGTCTGCTTCGCTATGACAATAAATAAGTCACAGGGTCAGACTCTAAAAAAGATTGGCATTGTCTTAACACAAGATTGCTTCTCACATGGCCAACTATACATTGCATGCTCAAGAGTAAGCTCAGCAGACAGCTTGGTCATGTTACAGCCCGAGGGCAGAACTGCAAACGTTGTTTACAAAGAGATCCATACATCCTAAAAATGTGCATTTCTCATACACAACATTTACAATCATAAATTAAATTCTTTACAATCATCAAATTCACTGTCAATACTAAAATAAGCTTACAACAATTACATTGACAATCATGTTACTTTATTTTTAAAATGTTTCCTTTTCTTTCTCATAACTTCTTTAACACACTACTTCTCTGCTGTGAAGAGCAGGTATTTTGCTAGTTTAATATAAATAATTTAAGTAAGGAGACCAGGGTTGACGTCTCGGGCCATCCCTGTGTGGACTTTGCACATTCTCCCCTTGAATGTGTGGGTTTGATCCAGATGCTCCAGTTTGCTCCCACAGTCCAAAGAGAGGTATGGTGAACTAGCAATGCTTAATTGCCAAAGGTATGCCTGTGTGTGCGCGTGTTTGTTCACTCTGCAATTGGCTGGCACCCTGTCCATGCTTGCTGGGATGGGCTCGAGCGCCCCTATGACCCTGTTCAGGATTAAATGTGTTTAGAAAATAGATGGATGAATACATAAATTTAGTATAATATTGTTGGAAGTATATGTAACTCCAAACACTTTGCTAATTCTTTGTATTCTATATTAATTGCATGGGCAGAAAAACAAAATAATTACTTTTGACTTTTGATACCACTTATGTAGTGTTTATAATTATTCTTTTACATATATTTTTGTATCTGAAACATTAATAAGATCAACATAAACAAGAATACAGACAGGGCTCAAACCATAATGTTGCTGACTTGCAGTTGGACATGCTATTAGATTCAAAATGTCATTGTGCTTTGTCCATTTTGTCACTGATTAAATTAACTTTTCAGTGAAGTTGGATTTTTCTGAGGCAATTACACAAGTCCATTAGAAAGAATTATTTTCCTTAATTTGTCTGCAAATAGCCAAACATTTCTTGTCAGTCAGTCAGTATGTCAGTTGGGGCAGTAAATAAAGCATATTTAAAAAGCAAAAACCTGCTTCATTGCCACAGAGCCCCAAGTTTAAACTGAGCCAATGTATTGTTTGTGTACTGTTGGCAAATTCTTCCTTTGTTTGTACAGGTTCTTCCAGGGTACTCTGGCCTCCTTTCGATTCCCAAAAAATGTTTAGGTTAGACTGACAGCCGGCTCTAAATTGGCTCAGTGTGTAAGCAAGTGTTTCATGCAAAGGGCTGCAGTCTGTCCAGGGTTTGTTGCATCCTTAAGCTGAATGCTGCTAAGACAGGCTCAACATCTGTGATTTTATATTGGAATGAATGAATTTGGAAAATTAGAAACGAATGAATAAATAAAAACCTAATTACACTATCCATTCATTTAGTGAAACTATCAGCTTTAGAGTCACAGAGAGGGAGCCAGAGCCAATACTGGCACCTTGGGAATAAAAGCTAGAACCAACTCAGTATACTGTTTGTTGTAAGTCTGTTGCACAATGAAAATATGTACGCACCCACTTTTCAGTTAAGACTTGCCACTAAACTTAACACCAATATCTTTGAGAAACCCTATGCAAATAGATGGAGAACATACAAATTCCGTACAGATATCAGCCTGGGGGCTGACCTCAGTCTTCTGGAGTTGTGAGGGTATAGCCCTAAACACTATGTCACCATGATGCCATGTAAACATGGACAGTGTTTGGGGGTAGGATTCAAATACACCACACTGTATCCATGAGGTGGGATCACTACCAACTGTGCCACTATGCTTCCCAGCAAATGACTAAATTAGTTATTCTCAAATATTCTTAAGCCAAATTAGGGTGGCAAGGATTTCCGTTAAGTTCATTCATAACAAGACATGTCTTCATGAATTGCTGCAAGTGTCATTAAGCAACAAAAGGATTCTGACAACAAATAATTTGCTGGCCCATTTGAGCTTCTGAATAACAGACAATATGTGTGTCATACTCTAAGCATACTTATTGTGTTTAATAGAAAGACACCCATGTTGTTAGACACAAGTGCATTAATTCCATGTCCCAAGTAAGACATTTCAGATTCTACCATTTTAAAAACAAATAGCCCAAGATCCCACACATTTGAAGAATATTTTCTGCCTTTCTTGTTTTAAATGAGAAATTTAGATATAATCATAATACTGTATGCATACTGAAAAAATTCCAAACACAAGTGATGACTGGGTAAAATTAAAACTATGAACTACTGCTTAAAATTGACAGTAACATAGGTGTCAACACTAGTGCCTTGTAGCTTCGGGGTCCTTGGATCAAATTTTGGATTGGCAGCTGTTGGTGGAAAGATTTCCCATTCTCCCAGTATCCATATAGGTTTTCCTCTTTTGCTCGATTAATTCATGATTGTAAATTGTCCCAGTACCACTGAGAAATGGTCTATTGCCCTGGCCAGTGTTGGATCCTGCCTTATGCACAATGAAGTCAGGTTAGGCTTTTGGTCTCCATGGTCCTTAATTGTATAACTAACTTGAAAAAAAGTGTATGGGTATCGATCAATATATGAAAGAACAAGGAGTGCATGTCAGGTTCTTAGTGGTACAGTAGTAATGTATAAGTATGTATAAGAAAATGCTCACCCATCTAAAAACACTATTAAAATTCATATAACAAATGATCTCTATCATGTGTGAAGTTTATTTTCTTTGATGGGCTATACTTGTAATGTCTTAATATGAAAGATTAGACCTTAGGAAATGTGCTAAAAGTACAGTAAACAATATGTGCTACTTTTACAGTAAATTTAATTTATTACTAGGAACATTTTACTTAATTTCGCACACTCTTGCTCCAAACATTACAAGAACAACAGCGTGCCAACCATTTCAAGTACAGTACAACAATCAATTGCAAGGTCATTATTTAAAGAAGGATTTGAATCATGGAGCTTTAGAAAGGTTTTCCACTATCACCATAATGATGAAAAACTGAAAACTAGGAATGAAGGCATTGTGAATCATGTCTTTAAAGCATAAATTCTGGAAACCATATAAACATGAATCAGTGCATTTCCATATTTACAGTACCAAGTTCCAAAATTAAGAGATGGTTTATATTCAACTTCAATTTGTACTATTTACAGTAAATTACTAATGTTGCAGTATCTTACCACAGGCAATTAAGTGACTCTTCCATTAACCTTTATTTATTTTTATACAATACTTAGTATGAAGATAATAAAACACTCCAGGCGTTACAGTTGAAAATATATTTTTTCATGTCTATTTGGTCATTTTACAGGCATCTAGGTTTCACTATTGAATTTAACTGTATAAATTACGATTAATCCACATAATAAATGACAAATATGCTTGGTTATGCTTTTTAAACTTGGAAAAGGACAGATAAATTAATAGTTTGAGCAACATATAAATTAATAAGTCACATATTTTCTTACCGGATGATCTGCATCTAATTCTGATCCATAGCTTAAGATCTGGTTGGCAAATCTATCTAGGTCCTGAATATCCCTTGGAAACCAGGGAACTAAAATACAAATAAAGGGAAAGAAAAATAAATTTATAGTTAAGCAAACAATTTTATTTATAATACTACAAAACATTACAATTATTAAACCTATCAGGATTTAATTTTTTTGAAATTCTCACATACAGTATATATACTGTATATAGAAAGATTAAATTATGTTTGTTCTTGGTTTAAGAGATAATCTTGTAATCAATCTTAAAAATATTAAATACATTTTATATTCATGCGTACATTTTTTATCAAACATATTATAAATGTATTTCATATATACTATAACCAAGCATAGTTTATAATTGACAAAATAATTATGTTCATTTATACACTGCAAAACCATTGCTTAATTGAACTTACTTTAAAACCTAAGCTTGGATAAATAAAGTTTATTACTTTTAAAAATGGTATGCCGAAAGAGCAGCTGTGACAATATATGTAAAAAAACAATTAAGATGCAAAATTATTTGAAATGTTTTATCAACAGAGATGGTACTATTGGTTATATTATAATTTAATGAGGACAAAGATATGGGATATGTTATAAGAAACATGGGTAACATAAGTATGAATGACATTTTAAGAAGATAAGGATGAAGGGATTGTTTACAGAGGACATGGTTAGTTTAACCTCTGTAGGGATGAGGTCTGTTGTGTAATGGTAAACAATAACTGAGAATTCGTAATGGTTCTCTAAGAACTGCATACAATCTGAGCTGGGAGATAGGACCAGATGGCATAGGATACTAAAATCACATTGATAGTAAAGGGTAAAAATAGTTCCTGTGATCAATAGGTGAAAACAATGGAGCAAATGCCTTTTTAAACAGGGACTCTGACAAGTACAAATTAAATGGTTGACTTGTTTGTAAGCATAAATCAACGACAAGACACTGCCCAACTATGTCCAGCTGCATTGAACAGTATAATTGGTAAACAGTGGCAGGGTTTGTTCTACAAATTAAGGTGGGAGATAAATCAGTTTCCTGGAAGGATGCAGTCCAAATATTTTGCATTCCTTAAAGTGTTGGGGGTTACCCTGAAGAAACTCAAAAGATGGGCTCTGGAGCTGAATATGGAACATGCCTCTGGGCACCCATCTTACCTGAAACAAACAGCTCAAACTTTGGCAGTGTGGATGAAGCTCATGGGAACCTGGTCTTTCCCTAAACCTAACTTAATGGCATGCATGCTTGATTCCTTGGTTAGGCAGCAGGGGTGTAAGACCATCAGAAATGAGCAGTGGGCATTCTGATCATCTGACTCTATAGCTTTAGAGATCTGTCAATGAACAAACCAGCAATTTACCAATAAATGAAATTTGATGGGTGATAGCAGTCAATGTATCAGAGACTCTAGATGGTGGAGGTGGGTTTGAAGGAACAAGACTTACAGAAAGCAGAGGAAAGGGAAAGAGAGAGGTTAAAGGGTTTCATGTGTTATTCAGGATATGTGCAAAAATACAACAGCTGTTACGGCTATAGTAGAAAATACAGTCTACTTCAATCTAGTAGACAATACAGAAAGCACAGAAGAATTTAACAGTGAGATAAATAAATTGTAAAAGGTCAACCACTTTAATAGCCAAGGGTAATGTGCCACCTAAGCCACAGGCTAAAGTATGAGAAATGAAGACACCTTCACAGGAAAAAATCAAAGTATTACTCTGAGTAAGACATAGGTTTGTTAAATACTTATTGCAAGCTTAAGCAATAAAGTAAAGCTTTAGCCTGTTTAACTGGAGTAAATTGAACATTTTTCTTAAGTTTATGACAGTTTGAAGTACTAGTTTATAAGTTTGTATTCAGAATGAACAAGTAGTGTCAACCTAGAAGCATAATGAACACAGAATTCCCAATCTCTGATCTATGGCCCATTTCAGTAGCCAATAAATATCTTGGAATATTACTTTTCTCATTACAACTCTCATTGAAAATGAATAACTTATCTTATCCTGTACCATAAAGAGGTTTACTGCTTCAATGAGAATATCCAGAAACAGCCAAGGAAACAATTTCTGTATTTTTCTAAGAAACATACTGAACCATGAACTAGTCTTTTAATATTATGTATTAAAAAGAATTAAAATTACTGCACATTTACTTCTTGAGATAGACTGACATCATAATTTTCTATAATTAAATTAAGATTAATAATTAGTGGCATTTTAACAATAGATGGGTATCATAACATCTCAATCACTAAAGAGAGAAATCTTTTAAATTATTCATATTTTACATTATGCGATGTGTAACTAAATTATAGAAATGATTACAGTTTTTTTTGTTACAGATGCATTAAAATCTCTAATATCACAGTAATATTTATGCACAGACGACTTACATATACAGTAACTGAGTGAATCTTTTGTTTTATTTTGTTTTATTTTATTCTTTTATTATTCTATTTAATTTTTTATTTAAGAGGATTATTTTAACATATTGTAAGACAAATATAGTTAAACTTTCAATTATTCATTATTTTAATATTATGAACATTTTGTATAACTACTACAGAAGTAGATATAGTACTGTAGTTAAGGAATCAGTTTCACAAATGGTTATTATGGAAGCTTCACCTGTATCTTTTATCTTGTTGCGAGATAATTCAATAATATGTCCACTGATCTGAGCTCTTAGATGGTCGATTACTTCTTCCAGACTTTTTGAGCAGGTGGCATCTACATTAACAAAGAACTCATACTCTCCCTTATTAAGGCGAGATGGCCGGGACTCAATATGTGTAAGATTGATGCCATTTCCCTGCAAATAAAAAAACAATAAATTAACTAAAGGCATTTATATGTAAACAGAAAGGATCCTATAATAAATAAATATCAACATGCCTTTATTTCAAGAAGCTTCTGGACATGTGAAGTATCATAAGGATGTTCCATCAATTGGAAAGCACCTGAACCTTGATCAAGGTATTACAGTCAACATTCAACTCACCTTTCTGTACAGCTTACTGACAAATGCCCAGCAAGGTATAGATTCTAAAAGTCAGGTCTGTGAATTTGTTATTTAAGTAATTCAGTTTTAAATTTGGTCACTGGTACACTAGTTATTGCCTGCTAAGGATAGAAAATCATTCAGGACACATAATTCCTGTTACCACTACTTTTCTGAGACCCATACTGTTTCTAAAAGGCCTTGTATACATAACTTTCTGCCACGTATAATCGAATCCGAGTATCTCTTTACTGGAGCACCTAGTGGTTTGAGCAAATAAAACTTTTGCCAAACAATTACAAAACACTTTTTAACATTTATGTGAAATAAGTATCACCTATTAGATTGTATCAATGAGAGGGTATAAACTCAATTTTGAAACTAAAAAAGAAAACATAAGCAACAAATTGACAGATCATATTAATACATTACATTTCACATGTTAAGTTACCTATGGTATGGTTCACATACTTAACTAGTTAATACTGTAATTAAGAGAAACATATCTTACATATGTATTTAGTGCACAAGTTAACTAAAGATGGTCTTATTTAACACATTCCTCATTGTACTCTAGAATGAAATCTTATACAGAGTGATGTAAAGATAACTGATCAATCTCAAAAATGTAATTTTTCTTTCAATAAGGTCCTTGTCAGTATCTTCCAGTGGCTCTTATCTCCATTGTTTCAATTTTAACCTCATGGCACATACATGACAACTGGAGAAACAATCCCAATATCTACTGTATATTTTAAAAGGTTCTTCTTGTTTATGCAATTAATACAGCAAAGTTGTTCTTTCCCAGACTTTGTCTCACAGTGCAGTACATTCAAACTTAATCATAACACAGTCACTGACCGCATTGTTGGACCTTTTCACATCTTAGCTAATTCATTTGTTTAGCTTCTTTTAGCTTTTTTCACTTTCTATTACTCCTTTATTAGGACACACTTACTGCACATGAACAATATAAGTTCTGAAACAGGATGAGTTGGTTATAATTCATGGATTTGTCATTTTACTTAAGTCTGGATTATTTTGCTATGTATGTGACATATGCATAATTTTTATTTTTTTAATTTTATTTTGTGACATTGTTTTGATGCCATTTTGTAAGTTTCACCACCAACCTTTGAAGCTGTCCTCATGGTCATAGCAATATTGTTTTATGGTAACCATGTTAATTGCCTGTCACATGTTTTGTGTTTCCGCACAGCATCATAATGTATACCTTTAAAAGTTGGGAATAACAAGCCTTTTCATACATTTACAAACATCTTAAAAGTATAAAAAACTCATTCAACCCCAAAAATGTTCATTAAAACATAAGGTACCATGTAATGTACATACACAAATATACATTGTGGTCACTTTATTAGCTATACAGTACATAGTCTTCTCTCATTATTAACTGCTTAAGCAGAGATGTAATTAAATGTGTAGTCATTACTTTTTAATTCAGGAAGACAAGTGCATGTGAGAATTTTAGAGAAGTAGGAAGATAAATGATATAAGTAACTATTAATTGTCTAGGCTCCAATTTTTCTAGATATACTGTAGTGCATAGAATTACAAACAAGAAGGGGTTTCATTCATAAGTACGTAATGGGCGTATCAAGAGTGAAACACCACAACATTTTAAGTCAGCAGTAAACTACTGATAAAAAAAGCAAAACTTTTGCAGCACAAAAGTTCAGCAAGTGTTACTTGACTAAGACCTAAGTAAAAATATTATTCCTGAAAGAGGCATTTTAGATCCCACAGTTTGTCTCAACTAGTCATAGATTTAGTATAGTATTATAGTATACTGAAAAACTTAAGATACTTAATGGTCTGGTAAATTCAGATTCTTGACCAGGATATGACTCCAAGAGGCCATGGACCTAATAATGAAGGCTGGTGAGGTTGTGAGGTATGTCTTTATTACCCCTTCTTATCACCCTAATGCATTTCTAATTAGCAACAAAATAGTAAATACCTATTTGCAAATCATATTTTTGAGCAGGATAATTTTGCATGACACAGTATCTCATTATTTGTTTTATGACCTGCATCTACAAGTCCCTTGTCTTCATTAATAATTAATTAACAAAGAAAATCTTAAAGGTTTGTCATCAGTTAAACAGTGAGTAGTGGCTTGTTACCTACCCCCATCAATCCATGCTTTTATGAATAGCACACTAAATGGCCCATGGATGCTGACAAAGACAGTCTAGTAGACCCTACACACTTTTGAGCCACTGATCTAGATTAAGTGCAATGAATTGTTGAATGATAAATGCCATCTTCAGAGTGTTCATTAATAGTTTAAATTACAGGCACTTTAGAGTGACTTCATGTCTGATACAACTATGCAGGAAAAACAGATAATCTCCATAACTACAGTAATTTAAACATATAGGATTACTACAAAATGAAATCCAATAATGCAGACTGCCTGGAATTCTATAGCCTTCCTGACCTGTGGTCAGCCTAACAGGTGGGCTAACATAACAAGACTTTTTCAAGTGCTCAAACATTTAAGGTATGATTCGGATTAATCAGTTAATAGCGCCAAGATAGCATTGCAATGCCTGAAGATTATATTCATTGATGTTGATGAAATCATGGTCTTATTTGATGTTGTGTCGCTATACACCATGATACCAATTCAACTGGCTACAAACTAAATAATGAACCTACTCTAATGGCACAAACAAAGCTGATAACCAATGCTTTTAACACCACTTTTCCAGAAAACTCACTTCCATTTTAATGGGAAGTATTATTGACAGAAAGAAGGCATGCCAATGGGATCTCCGTTATCAGGTCTCCTACCCAGTTATGCAGCGATTTGAAAGTTTGCCATTAACTCAGTTCAGACTGAAATTTTGGATATGCTACATCGACGATACATTTGTTATATTAATAACTGACGAGCTAAATGAATTCCAGAGTCACATCAACTCAGTATTCCCCATAATTCTTTTCACCATGGAAAGAGAAAGGAATAGATGCATAAATGTCCTGGACATCTGCACTGATAGAGGTAATGACTCCACTTAGATTGCAAGTGTGTATTGCAAAGAATGTTATTCAGACAAAATATTACACTTTGGTAGCAATAACACCTTATTGCATAAACGACATTGTGTTAAAACATTATTCAAGGATATATACAAACTGTAATAGAAAAGAAACTAAAAATAATGAAAGACTTCATCAGCTCCATCTGTTTGAATCAAACCACTACTCCAAAACATTTATGAAATACTGCTTACACAGGAGACCTACCAAACTTTGGCAAACAATTGGCTCCAACCCGCTCTCCCATTCTACCTGGTTCAGTCTTCATTATTACCGTGGAGATCAGAAACCAGAGCTTGCATCTTCACCAGGTCAGGCATTAAAGTAGCGCATAAACCGGGAAACACTTTGTTTACAGTTCTTTTTAATGCCAAGGGAAAGGAATCCGCAGCAGAGACACGAAACATATTATATAGTATACCATACAGTGCATACCCAGCTGTTTACGAGGGTCACAAACATACAAAACACTTGCAACACGTTTGCAAGAACATTGCTATGCTATCAGAAGGAAGCACTCATGGTCTCGAATATATGCACATACCAAGTCAACCAGGCACATGTTTAACTGGGGCACAGTGCATGTGAGATTTGAGGTAAATACTATGAGTGCCAGAGAACTGGCTGAATAGTGGCTATCAAATTAAAAGGCAATTAACAAACATTTGGGCATGATATCTATCTATCTATCTATCTATCTATCTAAATACATAATTAATAACAACAACATTTATTTATATAGCACATTTTCATAGTAATAAAGTAGCTCAAAGTGCTTTACATGATGAAGAAAGAGATAAGAGACCAAGTAAGAGTTAAAATCAGAGAACATTAATTAACATAGATTAAAAGTAAGGTCCGATGGCCAGGGAGGACAGAAAAAACAAAAAAAACTCCAGACGACTGGAAAAAAAAATAAAATCTGCAGGGGTTCCAGGCCATGAAACCGCCCAGCCCCCTTTAGGAATTCTACTTAACATAAATGATCAATTCTCATTGTATTCAGGGTTCTCATGGAAGTAACAAGATTGATCTGCATTTGTTAAAAAAAAGTAGTAGCAGTAGTACTTTTATTACTTTATTGTGCATAGCCACCACCTGCACAAGTATGTTCGGGTCTAGCCAGTAATTGCATGGGAAACCATCAAGGAAAAACTTAGGTTGTTGCTGGCAGAGGTGTTGGTGAGGCCAACAAGGGGTACTTACATTGTGCTCTGAGTGTGAATCCCAGGACAGTGACTGGGACACTGTACTGTAAACATGGCATTGCACTTTGGGTGAGATGTTAAACTGAGGTTTTGACTTTCTGTGGTCATAAAGGATCCTTGGGCATACTTTGTAAAAAGTCGGGTTTTCACATTTAGAATACATCACTGGATAAAATGATATAAATAATATAGAAAAAATACTTTCTACATATGCACTATAAATTTAATTATCTGTCAATTATAATAATAGAAAACAATAACTTGCTTCCTAAAATAGGTATTTATATATTTTTTAATAAATATTGCAAGAAACATTATACATGATGCTTTAAAACCACCAGAATGCAGAGTTGCTGATTTTTCATATAAAATACTACTGAAGCATCAAAATGAAGGCCCACCTTTCAACGCAAAATATGTGAATGTAGCACCATCATGTGGACAGAATGATAAAACACACAGTTAAACAGCTACAAGATAAGATTTCCTAATGAAAGGTTTTAGTACTACGGAAGCGTATTAGGGCCACGATGGAAAAAAAAAATACGGACACAGTGAAGAAAAAAAAATCTAAATGTCGAGATTAAAGTCGACATGTTGAGTTTATTCTCAACATTTCCACTTTATTCTCGACATTTATGTCGAGATTAAAGTCGACAATTTATACTTTATTCTAATAGTTTATTTTGTCAGTAGAATGTCACAAACTAAACTTCATCTTAAAATGAATGTTTAATTTACTAGAGTTTATCAAACCTCGTCATTAATTAATGCAGCACATTAAATGCTAAAGCATGTATTAAACATGGGTGGCGGGGGGCACGGTGGCGTGGCTATAGAGCTGCTCCCTTGCATTAAGGGGTCCCCAGTTGTATGTTCAGTGTAGTGCAAAGTCCCAAAAACTGGATATATGAATGGGTATCGATCGCACAGGTTTAACTTAAATATTGTGAAAATACTGGGCTCGTGATGTGGTGGTCGGAGACACGAACACAGGATTAAATGGATGTTCTTCTGAGCGGGCTTTCTTTATTGCATGCGTGCTGCCTCTATCTGACATACTAAACCTCCAGTTTCTATCCTTGCTTTTTCTTTCGGCACATAACCAATCACCACAAGATAAACGTCTTTGTGAAATTAAAACAAGTTATAAAGTTAGACCTCGGAGTTTTCAGAACTTTGAATTATTAAAGCATGTGGGGGCACGGTGCTTGCTGGGATGGAGTTTTCAGAAATGTAAAAAAAATCTTCATTATACATGTTTAATTATGCCATCCATTCAGGGTTGCGCCCAACCCAGCAAGCATCTTGTGCGAGGCGGGAGTAAATCCTGAATGAGACGCCAACGCATCGCAGGGTGAATACGTGCAACATATAAAGTAGCAGGGTCAATAATACATAACAAAACCCCACATCCTACATGTCTTTGAAAGGAAACTGAAACACGCCGAGTAGACCCACCAGAAAAACATGAAAACTCAAGGCATGGAACACCCGGGACCCCCTTGCTGCGAAGAAGCAGTGCAACCACCACGCCACCGTGCCCACATATGCTTTAATACATTTTAAGTTCTGTACATTTATAAGTTTTGATAACTCAGGTCTAGGTTTATAACTTGTTTTAATTTCACAAAGACGTTTATCGTGTGGTGATTGGTTATGTGCAGAAAGAAAAAGCAAGGATAGGAACTGGAGGTTTAGTACGTCAGACAGAGACAGCGCGCATGTTATGAATATCCACTGTGTCTAATAACCACATGCCTTATGGACCAGTATGTGATTATATCATTACTTTTTAAAAGTAGTAAGAATCTGTCTAAGCCTACATTAAATATGTAGAATAATTTAGTCAGTTAAAAAATGCACCAGTGGAAGGATGACTAGCTATGGACAGATGGCTTCTTAACTACATAACTAGTTGGTGACAAGTATTACGGGAAATTTAATTTCTTTACCTTTATAAAGTATAGTTTCAGGATTGTATACAGTCAATATTTCCTCTTTTGTTTTTGACTTTTAAGAGAAATATAACTGTAAATGGGGATTTTTAAACACAAAATGTGTGCTTTAAATTACTGTTAAATACTATTAACAAAAACTACTGAGCACAGATAAAAAGGCTCATATAAAAATGTCATATCACATGAACAAAATGCAATTCACATGGAACAAACTCTACTTCAAGGCTAAAAGCATTTACTTGTATAAGAAGCCTGTATTCTTTTCTATCCAAATACAGTATAATCATTATGATACAATCTTCCCAGAAATTATTTGTCCTGAAGTATTATAATATGATTATATAAAATGTAATTCCTGCTCTCTTTAAATTATATAGTATTTTTCCAAAGAAATCATTTTATGTATAGCTATTTATGAACATGTCAAGGAACTTCCAAAGAAAAATATCATCATACTGGTTTTGTGTTTCTTTGGCACAGCAAACACAGTACTTGTGGAATGTGCAAATAAAATTTTTATATAAGTTGTTAAGTAGTCCAGTATCCTATAACAGATTGATTGACAATTCCAAATTGACCCCATTTGGGAGAGTCTGTAGGTGTTGGCGACTGGTGTCCATTCCTTATGATATTGTCCATTCCTTTAAGGGCTCTTTGTAAAAAATGCCTTGTAATTATAGGAGAAATAGTAGTAGTGTTGTTTTTTAATCTGCCACCTTGTGCTTGTGAGAGATATTAGAGCTTTCTTGTTTGAATCAGGATTTCTTTTTTAATATTAGATTATTTTGGCTGACCATCTTATATGTATTAATATCCTTACATTAGATATACTGTAATACAAATTTAGCACTTATTTTATTACAATAAACAAAAGTGCTCTGTCTGTAAACTAGAATCAAGCATTGCCTCAGTTGGACATGTTGCAAGTTAATCACACCTTCATTGTAGCAAAAAGTACTGAGGTTGTGTTGCCACATCACTGCATTTGAGCTACAATTATATTCTCCAAGGCAAACTTCTGTGTGGAGCTCACAATTTAAACCCATACATGTAAGTTTTTCTTAAGGACTTCAATTACCTTCTACAGTACGAAGATCCATTACTACACCAAACAATCTCTTGTCTGTTTGGATGTACAGGTCTTGATAAGATATTGGTCTGTCATGTACTGGTTCTTGTCTTCAGGCTTAGTGTTGCTGACTCACGTAATGGCATATTAAATTACTGATGTTGACTAAGTGCTTTAGAAATTAGCAGAACAGCATAGAGCCTAAGCTATTGGACCTTAAGGGCCTTTTAGGGATTGCTGGTTCGTCTCTCTCTGGTCATTTTCCCTGAGCAAGCCACTTAAACTGTCTGAGCTACAGCAGTAGCATGTTTTGTCAGCCAAAAGTATATATTAATTATAAAAAAAATAAAATTGGACAAAAACTTAAGCTGGAAAAAACATCACAGCGGTGCTAGCTACAAACAAGTAGGGGTTCTGGTAATAGTGTCACTCTAAATAAAAGCAGACATTCAGGATGGGGGTGGAGAAGTGGGTAGAAACAAAGATTACACTCTGATAGGTTCCTTTTAGCTTTTCATGTCTCTCAGTATCTTTTTGAAGGCGCGTGACTGTGCTCACATGTGGTAACAATTACCTGTACATATGGAAAACCTTGGGGCAGAGCAAACTAAGAACATAACATTTGTAAAATGTTCTGAGAAATCAATCTGAACAAGATACATAAATGCAATTGTTTATTTCTTAGCTGTAAGCACAGGTTAATGTACATGAAATATAGTAAATAAATGTTTAAAATACAATACAACAACAAAATGTGAATGGCAACATGGAAGGACCAGCGTCCCAAATGAGTTGGAGAGTGGCACCTTACCCAGCTCAGAGGCCATAATGGATGGACAGTATAATGGAAGAACCAACCCAGCCGGGATGGCTAATGATTCCTATTCCAGTCGAGGCAGCTGGGACAGTTTATTTCTCAACACAGGACGTGGCAGTGCTTCTCTGGTCGACTCCCAGTTTGGACACCTGGATGGTATCTGTGATATCCCATGTAGTGGGAAAGTGTCCCCAACCTACACTCTGGACGCTTAGTAGTTCATGAGCCAAACAGGATCAACGGAGGTCCTGTACATGAGCACATCCTCCATTCTACCTATGCCTTAGGTAAATGTGCTTAAGGTTTAAGTCTGCTTGACTCATTTTGATTATTAAAATGTACTACTAAGAAACTACTACTTCTCCCACCCTCTTTCATTCACATTTCAGAATTGACTATATACTCTTATTCCAGTCTCTTTCCCCATGTGCTATGCATAACAGCACACTCTGTAATGCTTTGAAGGATAACAAGTGCGTTTTCTCAAAAGTACGTTTTCCACTGCTCCACTATCATGCTGTACGCCGCTGTGTAAATGCTTCAATACATCAAAATATCGAAAAAATTGCCATACATCTGAAAGAATGTATTTTTATTTATCAAGGTTAGTAAATAACCTTGCATACATATAGCTAGCTGTGGAAGATAGCTATTTGCAATTTTACTTTTGTATGTTATACAAGCAACTTGGTATGTTCAAGACAGCAACAGATTAAAAAACCAGACGTGTGTTTCTCCTCTCCACTGTACTTATGTTAATCCTCTAAGTGTAAACACTGTTCACTGTTCTGACCATGTTTCTCTGCTTATGTTGGAGCAAGAGAATACTTTACTTTATTGACTTCAAGCACCAGAAATCATCCCTTGATAATTTAATTCTCATTGATCTTTTACCTATGGAGATTAACAAGTCTTCCAGTGTTAATATTAGGAAATGTGGTTGATTTGGTATACAGCTGGCTTTTTCAAAACAAGTGATAGAAAGAATGTAAGTTCATCAAGACCTGTCTGTTTTAATTGTCAGGGTGGGGGTGCAGGAACAGGTGCTTTTGCATTTGGGTTTTTTTTTCTTCGTTTTACTGTTGTTTAAAATGAATCATGTATGCTTATATTGGTCCAGTTGTGTCTATGAATTTCTTCTAATAATAATAATTTGATCCAATTATGAAGCAAAACATCTAACTATTTTCGATCAGCTTGCCATCAGTAACAATAACATAGCTAATAACATTCTGAAGTTACTGAATGGTTTTCAAACTAAGCATGTAATCAGAATACACTTTGGCTTCAAAGCGCACAAAGTTCAAATATATAAAAGTAACCCTGACATTCTTCACAGTCAGTTCTAAGATGGCAGAAAATTAGAAAAGCACTTCTGTTGTCCATTTCTTTATTTACCCAGGATAGTGTAAACTGTAGCCTAAAATACATTCAGCATGCAGAAGAAGAAAACAAAAAACACATTCTGGATTGAAACCACCATGAGTTTAGAAGCTCTTCCTAAACAAATTACAGTTGCCTGTATTTATGGAGCTATTTGGAAACCTTTTTAAAGTGGCTTTATCGCACAGCTGAAAAGATAGCATATGGAGATCCTGGTCAACTCACCAAAATTTTTATGCTTGTCTTCTGGTGGCCATTTAAACTTGATATGCCTTAGCTGAAAAAATGATTGCCTAGTACAGCCAGTGATTGATGATTACATAAATCTAGTCTTACAAATATGTCTAATTATAACTCAGTTAACAATGAAAAATTTTATACCACAGATCATAACTAAAATGTCCTAGATATATTTTCTTTTTAATCTTTAGACTATAAAAACATAATATTTTCAAAATTGCTTTAGCTATTTCAGGGTCACTGAGACCTAGGGCCTAACCCAATGTACCCTAACCGCAAATGCAACAACATTCACTCAGATTCAATAAAGAATTAGCAATTAACCAAAAGAAAAAAAGCCCACATGGACATGAACAGAAAGTACAAGCTCCACACTTGGCTTTGGATTGAATCTGAAGTTAAGAGAAAACATGACTTTACTCAGTAGACTATTGTAATGTGAAACAGGTTACTTGAAAATGAACTTAAAAGAGCATCCTGGTGAATGAAATCTCGACATTTTTGTGCACATTAGATACATGAAAAATGATCTGTGCTTGGATACATAGCCAGTCCTATTAGAATGTGTTCTGAAGAAAGAGAAGGTAACATACTAGCAGTTAAATTTTTAGACTCGTGGGCTTGGCGCAAACTTTTGTGGAGAAAATGATGAGTAAAAATGTTAAAAAGTATGGTCATAAACCACTCCTAACAAACTTTAACATTTACTGTGCCATAGACATTTATTTGTTTGTAAAGAATTTTTAAATTACTTTTTATATTGCATGAATTTAAGTGATCTTTATCTTTTGTGTATTAATTAATGACCAGATGTTTAATAGCACAATTAAATAACTGTTGGGATGTGAATCATGGAAAACATGACAAACTTGTCATTTTGCTAATATAAATAAATCATACAGTGGGTGTTTAGAGGAGCCATGAATGTGTAGAGGATTAGAGTGACTGGGTTAAGAGTAAAAAGGTTGAAAGGGGAGGAAACCAGAGGTACAATCTCATAGGTTCTTTTCAGCCTTTAATGTCTTTCTGCTGTTTGATGGTTCAGAATGTTTTAACATGTGGTATTGATCCACGTCTAGATGACCTTGTTGCACTATCAGTTGATTTAACAATTCTATTAAAGACATGACAAAACACCACCTGTCTGAGATTGTATACAGAATTTCATACTTTTAACTTAAAAATGTAAAAAATATGTTAAGAAGAATTAATCTGAACAGATCACCTAATAATGATCAAGCAGCTGACCATTTACATATTTACTTTTCATTACTGGTTTTATTTGAGATAAAAAAAATTGTGAGGTGTACTTTTGATATAACTCTTAGTTGAGATACTATGTTTAGTATTTATGAATCACTCAGATTTAACATTGTTAAAATATTTCAGCATGTAAAGACATAATGTATATATATATTTTAATATAGACCCACAAAAACAAAGGTTAAGGACAAGTTTTAACGTGCAACATAGCATGTAACATCCATCCATTATTCAACCTGCTATATCCTAACTACAGGGTCATGTGGGTCTGCTGGAGCAAATCCCAGCCAGCACAGGGCGCAAGGCAGGAAACAAACCCTGGGCAGGGCGCCAGCCCACCACAGGTCACACACAAGGGATAATTTAGAATCGCCAATGCACCTAACCTGCATGTCTTTGGACTGTGGGAGGAAACCAGAGTACCCAGAGAAAACCTCACAGACACGGGGAGAACATGCAAGCTCCACACAGGGAGGACCCGGGAAGCGAACCTAGGTCTCTTAACTGCATGGCAGCAGCGCTACCCACTATGCCACCATGCCACCCAGCATGTAATGTAGCATTCTTAAACCCATCTAATCCAATACAGACATCTAGGGGTCCAGAGACTATCTTGCAGACATCTGACAAAAGACAGGAACAAACTTTGGACCCAATGTCAGGCCACTGCAGGGCCCTCTCAGACACACATGCATACTCGTATATAACCACATTAGAATTTCCACTTTAACATAACACATACCTCTTTGGGATATAGGAGTAAAACTCTATAGAATGTGTAAAGTAGGCATGAGATTTGAACCCAAGAAGGATGCATGATAACATAGCTAATCACTGCAGTACTGCCCTGGACCCCTAGTGTTAGCTAGAAAAAGTGACTAAAGGAATACATAAACCATTAGTAATTTTAAGAACTTGTCACATTTAAATTGCATTTATTTTCACATTATTTCTAAAATCTATACTTACTGAAATCAACTGTTATTTTAAAATACATTTTTAAACAGTTTATTCATGCAAATAATCGACGACCTGTTAAATCTGAACTTTTACACCTCTTAAAAATGTTATAAAACAATTAATTAATATATATAGTACATCATAATATACCAAAAGTGACACTATCAATTAAAGGATTAAAATGTATTTAGCTTGGCTACACAGAAACTTTCCTGTAAACATCAATTAAAAATGAAAAATAATAACAGACAAAATAAAAGCTAAAGAGTAGTAATGTGATTCTAAAAGTGAAAAACTCCATTGTCTTTCTGCATGAACCAAAGTTCTCTTAACTCTTTGAGGGCTGAATATTTTTTACAAAAAACAGTTTCTGAAAAGCAGTGGTTTTACACAGAAATCTACGTAAAATGTCTGTTGCTGTGGCTGCCAGTTTGTCAAGAATGTGCGGCAGGCTTGCTGCCAGGCTGTCTTCACGTGGCTGGGAAAGCAGCAGCGGTCACGGTCACAGTGCATTACAATCTGGTTTCTATCTCTTATCATTGTTAAGTGGCAGTCCTCCCTGGCGAACATTGTCAGTACAACGATTAGCTGGGGACCAATCAGCTGAAGCTGGAACCTCATATTGGTTTTCGATCATCTGTATCAAAATCGAAGTCCGACAAGTCATAGTCCAGTTCAGAGATAATAGGCAAAATGTCGTCAATGGAGTATTTTGCCCTTACGCATTCGCTTTGATCTCTCGCAAGACGTCAGTCCCATTTTTGCTGTTGTTTGCGCCTTGCTACTCATGTCAGTGCAGGAAATCGCGATCAAATCAATGAATCTAACATTCCTTCAGTCAACGAGAGTCCAACTAAGACATAACACTTGGTTTTGTCACCGTTTACAGTTGATTACCATCATCAACTCCTCCTTTTGACAAAAGTCAACATCAGCCCTGAAAGAGTTTAATATCAAGTAACTTACTGTATACAGACCTTTGATTTTTTGGCTTAGATAAACAGAAGAAAAACAAGAGCATAAATGTATACTGTAAATAGGCATTACAATATTTAAATAGAACTAGCAGGAAACAGGAATTCTGCTGTAAATTGATATCCACCATGCAAATTTTATAGTGATAAAAAAATGCATGTACATTTTTATCTGCCTAGGTTTAGCTAAATGTATTCTGTCTACTTATTGTTTATTTCTGTGTTACAGCCAGAATATTAAAACATTCATGCAAAGAGCCACGCTGAAGTGGAATTCTACTGAAATATAACTTCTCTGTGTGATAAAACAAAATATTTTAACTAATTTAAGTAATACTAATACTAATACGGGATGTTTCCATTTGCTGCATAATTCTGTTTTAAGACCACACAATCTTTATAACAATACAATTATTCTTTAACAGCCTTTTCATGGAACAAATCATTGCACATAACGTGGACCACAGATTGCCTTAAAATAAATAGGTAAGATGTCTATAATAACTCATGTGTCAGTAACAAACTGACCATATATAGGCATGCACTAACATTCTACAACAGCAACATGCTTCCTTAAGCCCTATCAAAAGCCTAATAAAATTAATGAAATAATTTTGATGATGTTGACTCTATGTATAATGTTTGAAATAAATGTAATATCAGGTGTGCAAATTATAAAGAATAACAAAAAATTAACAGGAACATTTCCAATAATACTACTGAATGTTTAATATTCAAACCTTTTGCAAATAAATTACATCACTGCTACTGTTTATACAGCATTTAACCTTACCCCCAATAATCCCTCAAGAAAAAACAAAAAACAAAAAACTATAAACACAATGTCAAGGCCACTATTTAAAGGGTAGCTTTGGATTAAAGTATACTGGAGAAAACTCAAATAATGCCACAAACTGACATTTGAAGAAGATTAGACACTGTGCTTCCACTATGCTTGAGCTCTAACAAATAATGTATGTGGTTGAAATACTGGACAGACGTGAATAGTTACATAAAAAAATGAATACATAATTCAGAAAATGTAATGTTACAAGCTTTATTTTTTTTTTGTTAAAAAGTAAACCAATTGTTTTCAAAAAACATTGTAAATGTCTGATGACAGTACACGCTTATTCCTGTTTCGATACAGTATCTTTCTGGATTCCACAGTGGAACCAATTCTGTTTAATTTCTATATATCTCTATGTTACCATTACTACATGTCAATTAGAAACATTTATTTTTTAAATAGGTAGTGATTTTTGTTTTTTGATTCCTGAGGGGAAATTCATATGCCTCAGAAGTAACACAGAACATAAAGTGGTGCAGAATAAAAGAAACACTGTGCAAACCAGTACAGAAGTGAAAGACCCACAACTACACACATAACATACCTTGTGCACATGTCAAAGTGTCTGATGTAGATGTAGATATCTAGTATTTTTTTGTCAAGTTCAAGTTCAAGCACTTTATTGTCATTGTGTAACACAACAAAATTACTTTTTGTGACAGCCCCAAAGTACATTTAAAGAAATCAAATAATTCCAAATATGTCATATACAGTGTTAAGTAATCAAGTAGCCAGAGCAAATTATTATTGCTCAAAGTACAGCAGCATAAATTGTTATTGAAACCTGTTAATGAATAGTACATTACATATTCTATATTGTAATACATTAGTATATTGCACATCACAAATATAGCTTATTGCACATGTTCAATTAAAAATAATCTCAGACTGAGGAAATTCAGAGTTCAGGAAGTTTATGGTGGATGGGAAAAAGCTATTTTTTAGTCTGTTTGTGCGTATACGGATTAACCTAAAGTGTCTGCCACACGGGAGGAGCTCATACAAAGAATTTTCCAGGACGAGTTTTGTCCTTGAGAATGTTTTTGGCCCTTCTCACACAGTGAGTCTTATACAAGAGTTCGAGTGATGGCTGTTCAGTCCCAATAATGGCCTCTGCTGTTTTTACGACCCGCTGCAGGGCTTCTTTAGCAGCTTTGGTGCAATTGTTATACCAGGCCATCATGCAGTTTGATAAGATGCTCTCTACAGTGCATCTATAGAAATTAACCAGCAGCTTCTGGGGGAGGTCAGCCCTCCTTAGCTTCCTGAGAAAATAGAGGCGTTGTTGTGCTTTGCCCATTATAGCCATGTTGTTGTCAGCCCAGGACAGGTCCTCTGAGATGGTGACTCCTAGAAACTTAAAGCTGGAAACTCTCTCCACAGCATCTGCATTGATTGTTATCGAAATATGTTTTGTCTTTTTAGTGGTCCTAAAGTCCAGAATAACTTCTTTGGTCTTTTTGGTATTTAAGACCAGGTTGTTGGTGTTGCACCATGCTGTCAGATTCTGAACTTCTTCCCTATATGCAGCTTCATTGTTCTCTCTTACAAGCCCAATGACAGTTGGATCATCTGCAAATTTAACAATAATGTTTGATTGGTGGATGGGTTGACAGTCATGGGTGAAGAGTGCATAGAGAAGGGACTTAGTACACATCCTTGCGGCACACCAGTGCTCAGGGTAAGGGTGGAGGATGTGTGTTTGCCCATTCTGACAGACTGGAGGTGGTTGGTGACAAAATCCAGTGAGCAGTCGCATATGGACGGAGCAAGTCCTAGTGCATAGAGTTTTTGGAAGATTATCATAACATGAGGAGGTATGAAATAGATAATGGCTGCGGGTAGAAAGCAGCCTCTATCTGCACACTGTGGTGGAATAAGCCAGTGATTAAAGCTGCTTCAGGAAAGCATGTAATGGAGAGGATGGGCAGTATTAGTTATAATGGCCTTTAATTTGCCCATCATGCTCTTCTCGGGCAATGTCACTAGTGAGTCCAGGGATTGTTTGTATATATAGCTAGTCATAAAATCAAAGGACATGTCTAATACTGTATATCATTAATGAAAAGTAAGGTGAAACATAGAATTACTTAAAGTTAAGTCAAAGGGCTTGAACTTTACCTTTACTAAATCAAAGTAAAATATGTTATCTTAAACTACTAATATGTTAACTGTAAACATTTTAACAATACTAACTGACTTCTTTAGCGTTAAAATAATTGGAAATTAGGGCTGTTTCTGAAATTTCAGTTCCTACAAAGCCATTTCACTCATTTGCATTACTCAGATGAATTACTATGCTGGTTAGGCTTTTCAGATTGTTTTATTACTGTCTGACAATTGAAAACACTGTAGTAATGACTGCCAGTTTTTAATTCCAGACAACCAAACTATAGACTCATAAAACATGGTGGACTAAGAGATTACCTAATTACATAAAGCAGTCACCTTCAATTGAACTGTTCAAAATGAGATCGAAGGCACATATATATTCTCTAGCTTTCCGTGACCTTCAGTGATACTGATGGTTCCTTCCTCATATTCATTTCTTTATTTCAATTCACTTTTGATTCGTATTGTGTTTTTATTGTATTCATTTTATTTATGTTTATTATATATTTTATTGTAAAGCACTTAAGCTACAGCATTACTGGTGCTGTTTTAAATGTGCTCTATAAATAAATTGACAAATTGATATAGATGTTTCTGATCTTTGCTCTATGCAATATTTTCCTAACCAAAAATAAATTGATAAAAACAAAAGACTGAATTCTTCATGTACGATCTTAACTTAGACATCACTTTTAAAGGCAGCTGCTTATAGTATGTCTAACACTCCCACACCAAGTCAGCAATATAGCGAAATTGTGCAGCAAGTCCGTAAAGCAAACATGAGAAATAACAGTGTTAGCTATAAAGAAACTGGGGCAGTGTCAAAAGTTAATTGCATCCTCTCATTATTTACCACTATATAATTAATGTAATAATTCATACTTTGTTATTGATTATAACAAAAAAAGAGGAGCAGCCAAGTTGAATAATTCCACTACTCCTTCAATACCAGTTACAAAGAAAAAGAATCACAATTACCAAGCAGTATTATGCAGTATTATGACGAAAATAAATGGAAAATAACTTTTCAAATACTGGAACAACTTTTTCAGCATTTTAAAAATAAATGATATTCAGCAAAGTATCAATAACTGAAGAGCTGGGACAGCATCACAACCAAGTCAGAGAATGTACCGTGCTATATGCAGAGAGCATCCAGAAACCACATATTAAAATGGTTCTTTGTGTTCAGGCAAAACTAAATTTAGGATTCAAAAGGTAAGAAAACACAGTAACATGAGACTGTTTACTATACTATTCAGCCTGCAAGATGTAACAAATGCTGATGCAGCATTGAGTCAAATCACGAAATGTACAACTTGAAAGCAAAAATGTCCACTGATGCAGCAGGTAACTAATTGACAGGGCCTACTATTGCAGGCCAAACTGATGAGGTTTTTGACAGAGAAACTAATTTGCAGGGTCTATATTAGGTCTGAAAACAAAATATGAAAATACAATATTAATGCAGTGTTTCAGTCCATTTTTGATCAAATATTTTTTGCACATTGGAAAAGATAAGACACATAATCCTTTAAAAATCATCTATTTACTAAAATATTCTCTTCCAAAATACTGATTGTGTTTATATTGCGGTAAAAGAGTACTATGCACTCTATTAAGTACAACAAAACTTCACAAATAAACATTGCTGTATAAAAGTGCAGGGAACCCTCCGCTCCTTATGGCTACATGAAAGCGTGCCTTGGGTACCAGGTTTACAAATCTGGTAGCCCAGCAAACTACCATAGGCATTTACAATTTGTCCACTCCTGTACTAGAAAGGAAGGCCATAATAATCCAGTTATTATGTCTATACACTTATTTCCAGCTAATTTAGAATTAACTTTAAAATCCACATTTCAAAAGTTATGGATTGCTTTAACTCCCTTTACTTTAGAGGGGTTACTAATGCTGATAAACTAGACAGAACAATGCAAATATTTTGTGTATGGCTTCCAAATAATAATAATACTACTAACAGAATAAATAAAACTACTATAGGCTTGACAGCATTTGGCTACATGGGTCCCAACACTATGGAATGTTCTGTAAGTAAGAGTTACCTCATCAAATTTAGAATAACTAAAAGGCAAAGGTCCCTTACTCGAACATGGTGTACTTCCATTCAGCTGGTGTTTATATTGTGACCTGTTGTTACGAAATTGTTTCAATTCTTCTCCCCTTTAACCCTCTTCAATATTTTTGCAACAGATTCACTCTTTAACTGTTACACAATAAAATGTGTAAGGAAAAGAGTTCATAATTCAAGGGAAAAGAATCGTAAATAAGGATATGATGAAACTTAATCAATCTCTCAAAACATAGTGAAAAAGTTAATTCAGTAGAAATTTTGTTTTAATGGTTACACAGTAAAGGGTATAGGGTGAAATTATAGGGAAGTATACTCATGATGGGAAACTAGAAACACTTTTTCAAACAAAAACTTGAATATGGAATAAACAAACAAAAACATGTAATTGAATCAGAGACTCTGGTAACTTTCAAGAATTGGCTAGGTATGATAGGAACAATTTCATTGTCAGATAAGTAAATACATTTGAAATTCTGAATATGCTTCTCTAATGTGTAACATGTATTTACTCTAAATTTTATATTGTTCACACGTAGGTGATATGTTATTATTATATTATTACCCAAATTATAGGCTGTGCATTTTCTCCATGTGTCGTTGTCATTTGTCACCAACCTTAAACACCCAATTTGTGGTCGGCAAAAATGAATGAGTCCCTTTGACTAAAAACTAATTAAAACAATAGTCAACACATAAAGATCATATAAGGTCCCTACTTGATCTCAATACTTTCACTATCAGTTCCCGTATTGCTATAATGTAGTAAGATAAGGTACAGTAGCTTATGACAGCCACAGCTGCCTTGGAGATAGAAAAGAGACTGATAAATTGCGCCATTTCTATATTTCCTAGGAGCCCTGGCACAGTTTATTTTTGCTGAGCAACCTCTCCATTAGGTGCAGCCGCATAGCTTTTGAAAGAAGCAGCCTCACTTCAAGATGATAATCTCCCAGATGATAATCGTCAACTTTGGACGTCAGTTATGAAAACTAGACTAGACAAGTTTTGAGTGTACATTTTCTAACTGTTCAGTGTAAGACTTGGAAGCCAGATTGTGTTGTATACAGTATATATCCGAGTTTGTGTTTATTAGATGGCCATTGATCAAGAAAGTTAATTTTCACTGAAACATGCAATCCATTGGAGCAGTGTTTTTTTCTATAGTCTAATGCAACTTATCCTGTCACATATTTGATAATATACAAACTCTCCACTCTCTGCCATCAGAGTTTTTAATACAACCCAACAGAAGCTCACATATGTTTTAAAATAAACTCTTTCCTTACTTAGACTGCAGAGCAGAAAAAAAATCACCCTAATGAAATTTAGCTACAGTATACTGTATATGCATCGTTCTTGTATTTGTGAAAAAGAGAAATACAATTGTCAAATGTTATACTTATTTATACTAACTTAAATTATTTATTAAAAAATACTTTGAAGTAGCACATAACTTACAATAAACAAGAGTATGTGTTATTAATAATGATCCGATTTGTAGCTGGTTTTGTTATGCTGAATTAACTTACTTTTTTAAAACAACCTATCCACAAAGAGTAACAAGTGCATTAAAGATTCACAAAAGTAAAAAAAAGTAACAAAACAATAAATGACAGGTGCATAACTCACCTCAAACAAGCGAAGAGCTTTAGCCAGGGCACCAACTTCTTCTTTCAGAGAAAATATACAAGACAAAACACCACCTTTGTTAGGCTGCTCTTCAATATACATTGTCGCCTAGGTTGAGCAATAACAAAATGTTAACTAGAATGTAAACCTTGTTGAATTTAGTAACTTTCATACACACCATAAATTGAACATATGAGGAGTAATTATGGAGCTTCTCAAAACTGGATAAATAGCAGTTTGGATTTCTCAGACTGGATTCTATATTGTGGCTTCATGTGTTGATGCTTAACTTAGAAATTGTGTCAAAGTAATAGGCTAATACAATACTTTTATCCAGCCATTTTAATGAACCTACACAATTCATTTCAGAAACATATACTATAGCTATATTGTCTGTTTAAACCGCATGGAAAGACAGAAATAAACAAACCATGGATATGCTATCAGATCACTGCAAGGTAAACTTAACATTTACTCATGTTCGGTCAGTTTGCCAGGCAAGCCAATATACCCTTAGACAGCTGAATATATTATAACATTTACAAAGCATCCTTAAAAGTAAACTTTAAAATTATGCAAACGGATGCTTACACATGCACACACGCAGTCGTTTTGACAATACATCTTTATGGCTATGACATAAACAGTGAATCTTTGTCTAATTTTTATATAACACACAGCAGTTCATGGGGGTTGTGGACAGTACTAAGCATCCACTCAGCAAGTTCATTGTGCAGCCGCTTGTTTCTCTCGCACGGAAGCGATCGCATGACTAAAATTAAAGCAAAAGCCAGAAAGAAAATTAAAAGTTCGCATTTTTCATGGTTTTACGAGTTTAATGCCGGAAGCATGTCACCCTTCCTGCGTAAATTACGGAATAAGTTTTCCATCCAGTCCTTACCGAAAGTAAATTAATGCTTTTCTGAACCCCAACCTACATTCTCCACTTAGCTGCTCTTGATAGCTTAGAATACCGTTCTCTTTTTAAACATTTCATTCGTTGATTCACGGTGTCAAAGACATTTTATTACATGTAAGTTTCATTAATCACATTGGCGTAAAGGCAAACTAATTACAATTATTAACAAAATGTTCGGTAATAAATCATTTTAAAGGACAGACTGCTCTTATAGCGCCTGAAATACACCGAATTAATTTTTAAGTAAAATTAAATGTCAAATTATTTTAGCATATTCTCACAAAACTCATTTTCACTTTCAAAGTTATTGCCCCTCTCACCTGCCCGGCAGTCTCTTTTTTTGTTGTCTTGTGAAAAGCTGCATCCATTTTTAAGAATACTTTTATTATTTCTTTTCTTTCTTTCTGTTTTTCGTGAGCCTTTTAGACTTTCACCACTTGTGCTGTATTCACCGCACTGCCAGTATGAAGAGCTTCGCTGTGATATTGCGAAATTTATACATTTTGACCGTCAGACCACACCCACACTGTTATTTGGGGGCTCTGTTTGCCTGCCAGTGATGCCACGCGAAAGACAGGCTCCAGTCACGCGCCACCGTGTTCCCGCAGCGGACATTATTCCTTGACCATTCTGGGAGTTTTAAAGAAAGAGTATAGCGAGTTGTGCTAAATTACACTTTTTCCTAAATTAAACGTTTTATTATTTGTTTTTTTTTTTTCCAAGAGACGAACTCTAAAGCCATGTTATATTGTAACCCGCTTAAACCAGACCAAGGTCGCGGGTAGGACTGGAGCTTAATCCAGGCAGCATCGGGCGCAAGGCAGGAACAAACCCCGAACGCACGCGGGGGTTGGCTTCGTCAGTTCACCTAACCTCCAGCTCTTTGGACAGTGCAAGGAAACCCCGGTGGACACGGGAAGAATATGGAAATTCCACGTGGGAAGGACCCGTGACGCGAACCCTTCAGGCAACAGCGCTAGCGCTCTGCCACCGTAGCGCTCATGATCATGTTGGATTTAAGAAGAAAACGTTATCTATTGTTGAAAAAACTTTGTTAACTATAAATGTTTTCAGTTTCGTTATTAATTCATGAATGATAATCAACAGAAATAGACTGGTTGAACAGATGCACAGAAAGTCAGACACGATTGTAGCTAATGGTTAACTATTAGAGTTTATGTTGTCTTCGTTAACAATTTTTAGTTTAAAACTTTGTAACTTTTCAAAGTTAATTCATACATTAAGCTGGAGGCGTTTTGGGTTATTTGTCATCTTTTAGGACAGGTAAGTTTTAAAGCACGTAGCGCATTGCATTCCTTTTACAGATTAACGCAGGACATATCTATGGGGTAAACATAAACATGAATGTCAATCCATTAATCGTTTTTTTTTTTTTTTGCCTATTTACGAGTCAGTGGGAAATAAGTTGCCGTTCGCAGAGGACTGGGCACTAGGTAGGAATCATTTTGGACACAGCAGCAATCTATTGCTGTAAGCCAGAGAGATTCCGTTTTTAAATTTGAGCTGTGAGACATCACTGTTTTTAGTAATTTAAATGTACATTGGTTGGCTATGATAACCTAACATAAATATCTTGGTGACAGAAACAAAAAATTGCAATCCCTGAAGATAACAGGCAATGAAAATAACTCAATTAACCTCTGTATGACAATTTCTTCTCACCATTTCCTGACCAAGTTCACAACAGCCAGATTCGGATATGGTAACAATTCACACAAAAGTACAGCATACTACATATACAGTAGATTAATAATTTGGCAAAGAATGTCCTATGAATGATGATAATATTAATAATAAAAATGCCATGAAAGTTTTCAGTAATAGGCTTAAATAGAGTAAATGTGATCTGCAAAAATGTAATACAAAACAAATATTCCTGAAATTCAAATATATTAAATAAACTGACAACAAACTTCAAAATATACTTAGGTTTATTGAGACATCTAAATAGAATTACATTAAATATACAAAAATATTAAGTAAATACAGAACAGACAGATAAATATCTCAGTAGGTTAAGTGCAGAAGACCTCCAGAGTAAGTTATCATTGCTATTTGGTTTAATTTAAAGGATTTAAATTAGTATTGTTTTTTTAGAAGATATACATATGTGGTCATTTTTCAGTCTGATGTTTGTTCTGTTTTAATAAATTTATTTTAAATTTTCAAGCACTGTACAGCACAACATAAACATCTGTGCCCATATTTGGAAATGCTCTACCAGTCCATTGTAGTCAGTGTAACTTGAGATGGTTTACTGCCTTTGCCACTACTGTCTATAACAACAAATCAAACATCCTTATATTTAATTGACTTTGCCACCATTGCCTATGCAAATAAGCCAACCACATACTGTATCTCAAGTAACTTGAGATTGCTCATTGACTTTGCCACCACTGTCTGTAATGAGTAATCAGCATTACATGTCAATTAACCTGAGGTGACTAATTGGTTTTGTGACCACTGTTTATAATAATGAACCAACCATCCATCTCAAGTAACTCAATATTACTCACTGTTTTTGCCATCACTGCCTATAATAACGAACCAACCATCCATCTCAAGTAACTTGAGATTGGTCACTGCATTTACCACCACTATGTCTAACAATGAACCAATAATCTATCTCATGTTTGAAACCACTGCCTATAAACTACAAGAAATATCCATCTCAAGTAATTTGATATTGCTCATGGTCGTTCCCATCTCTGTTTTCAACATGGAAGCATTTGTCAATCTCACTACTGTCTATAACAATGAACCAGCCATCCGTATAACTCAATGTCTTTGCTATCATTGCCTGTAAAAATGAGCCAACCATCCATCTCAAGTAACTTGAGATGACTCATTGCCTTTTTCACTACCATATATAACAATGAACAAACCATGTATCTCAAGTAACATGTGAAAAGTAATTTGCCTTTGCCACCACTGTCTATAACAAGTATCAACCATTATATCAATTAACTTGAGATAACTAATTGGCTATGAGACCAATGTCTATAAACATATACCATCCATCCATCTTTTGAAAATGAAGAAGTCACATTGTCTTTTTCACCTATAAGAATGTCTATAAGACATATAGACAATGTCTATAAGAATTAAACTATTTTCCCTCTCAAGTAACTTGATATTACTCACTGCTTTTACCACAGCTGTCTATAACACTGAATCAGCCATCCATCTGAAGTAACTGAGACTACTCATTGACTTTTCCACCACTGTCTGTAATACTGAACCAACCACCCATCTCAAGTAACTTGAAATTACTAATTGACTTTGCCAGTACTGTCTATGACAACGAACCAACCATCCATCTCAAGTAACCTGAGATTGCTTAATGCCTTTGCCACCACTTTCTCTAACAAAAACCAACAATCCATCTCATGTTTGCAGCCACTGCCTATAAAACACACCAAATATTTATGTGAGGTTGCTCATTGCATGTGCTACCTCTGTCTACAACAATGAAGCAATTGTTTGACACGTTTCACTGTATTTGCCACTACTGACTATAATGATTAACCAGCCATAGTTATAACTCACTGTCTTTTCATCCACTGCATATAAAAATAAGTAAACCATGCATCAAAAAAACCTTGAGATGGTTCATTGACTTTTCTAAAACTGTACATAACAATGAACAAACCATGTATCTCAGGTAAAATGCAAGTAATTGCCTTTGCCACTACTGTCTGTAACAAGTAAGTTGACATTGTTCATGTCAACTAACTTGACCACTGTCTATAAAAGTGTACCATCCAGCCATCTCTTGGAAATAAAGAAGTCACATTGCCTTTTTCACCACTGTCTATAAGAATTAACCAATCATCCAAATCAAGTAACTTGAGATTACTCATTGACTTTGCCACCACTGTCTATGACAATGAACCAACCATCTGTCTCAAGCAACCTGAAATTGCATACTGCCTTTGCCACCACTGTCTCTAACAAAAACCAACAATCCATCTCCTGTTTGCAATCACTGCCTATAAAACACACCAAATATTCATTTCAGGTTACTTATTGCCTTTGCTACCTCTGACTACAAAAATGAAGCAATTGTTTGAGATGGTTCACTGCCTTTGCCAGTACTGACTATAACGATGAACCAGTCTTCCTTATAACTCGCTGTCTTTTCCACCACTGCATATAAAAATGAGCCAACCATGCACCACAAATACCTTGAGATGATTCATTGCCCTTTCCAAAACCGTACATAGCAATGACCAAACCATTTATCTCAAGTAACATGTGATAAGTAATTGCCTTTGCCACCACTGACTGTAACAAGTAATCAACTGTTCATGTCAACTAACTTGACCACTGTCTACAAAAGTGTACCATCTATACATCTCTTCGAAATAAAGAAGTCACATTGCCTTTTTCACCACTTGTCTATAAGAATTAACCTATCATCCATCTCAAGTAAGTTGATATTACTCACTGCTTTTACCATGGCTGTCTATAACACTGAATCAGCCATCCATTTCAAGTAACCTGAGATTACTCATTGGCTTTGCCACCACTGTCTATAATACTGAACCAACCATCCATCTTAAGTAATTTGAGATTCCTCATTGACTTTGCCACCACTCTCTATGAGACTGAATCAACTATCCCTCGTAAGTAACCTGAGATTGCTTACTGCCTTTGCCACCACTGTCTCTAACAAAAACCAAGAATCCATCTCATGTTTGCAACCACTGCGTATAAAATACACCAAATATTCATTTGAGGGTACTCATTGCCTTTGCTACCTCTGTCTACAACAATAAAGCAAATGTTTGAGATGTTTCACTGCCTTCGCTCCCACTGTTTATAACAATGAACCATATGTAATTGAAGTGTAGACTTTCAGCTTTAATTTAAGGGATTTACCACAAATATTGTATGAGCTGTTTAGGAATGACAAACATGTTTCTCTATAACCCACAATTCCAGGGATTGAAAAGTATTTGTCATTTGACCGAGAAGCTGTCCCATAGCCAGGATGGAACAGTACCCTCACTTTTTAATTAATTATTAACACGGTAAAAAGTCGGGAATTTATTCCAGGTGTGGAATTTGCATTTGGAAGCTGTCATTGTGAACTCTCAATATGAGGTCCCCTTGAGCTGTCCATGCAAGTAAAAACAGTGCATCATTAGGCTGAGAAAACAAAACAAACCCTTTAGAGAGATAGAAGAAACATGAGGTTTGGTCATATCAACCACTTGGTACAGTCATTAAAGGAAGGAACACTCTAGTGAACTCAGCAATACCAGACGGTCCAGAAAACCACAGAAGACTACTGTGCTGGATGATTGTAGAATTCTGCCCTTGGTGAAGAAGAACCCCTTCACAACATTTAGTCAAACCAATAACATTCTCTGGAATGTAGACCTATCATCAAGTTTACAATCAAGAGAAGATTTCATGAAAGTAAAGACAGAGGGTTTACCACAAGGTGCAGATTAAACTTTGCCAGAAAACATTTTTTAAAGTCTGTCTAGTTCTGGAACATTTTTTTTTGGACACAGAAAGCTAAGATCAATATGTACCAGAATTTTAGAAAGAAAAGAGTATGGAAAAAAGAGGAAGTGACTCATGGTCCAATGAATACCACATCATCTATGAAAAGTGGTGGAGGCAGTTGTATAGCAAGATCACGCATGGCTGTGAATGAATGTCACTCACTGGTGTTTACTGATGATATGACTGTTGGCAGAAGTAGCAGGATGAATTCTGAAGTGCATAGAGCTATACTGTCTGCTTAGATTCAACCAAATGCTGCAAATTAATAGAACTATGCTTCACAGTAAAGATGAACAATGAGCCAAACATACTCTAAAAGCAAACTAAGTGCATTTCAATGCAAAGTAGTTGAGAGTCCTCCACAGGCCAAGTCAATCAACTGACCTCAACCTAATTGGGCATGCATTTCACTTAGTGAAGACAAAACTGAGAGCAGAAAATCCAATGAATAAGCAGCAACTGAAAACAGCACCAGTAAAGGCCTGGCAAAGTATCACTAGAATGGAAACCCAGCACTTGGAGATGGTCATGGGTTTAAGACTTCAGGCAGATATTAACTATATGGGATTTTCAACCAAATATTGAAAATGGTCATTATGTTTATGATTATGTTAGTTTGTCCAAATACTTCTGAGCCCTTTGAAATGGGAAGGCTATTCAGAAAAATGTCTGTCATTCCTAAACTGCTCATACAATATTTTTGGTAAACTCCTTAATTGAAAGCTGTAAGTCGACATGTCAATCACATAATGATTGATTTATTTCAAATCCATTGTGGTGGTGTACAGAGCCAAAAATATGAAAATTGTACAACTGTCCGAATACTTATGATCCTAACTGTATGTTGATTGTGTCAGCATTAAACCACAAATCATTTAATACTTTAGCCAGTGCATTTTCTGTACTATGATTTATTCTAAAATCAGACTGAAACTAATCAAGAATAGAATGTTAATTCAAGTAATGATATAAATGCTGTAAAACTGCTTTTTGTAAAATTCAGCTTATCAAAGACAAATTACAGATTTGTCTAAAATTGTGAAAGACAGAAGACTCTTAGATTAGATTTCTTAAGCAGAGGTTTAACTTCTGCAATATTAATTGTGAGAACATGGGGACACCCCAGTATCTAATGACAAGTTTACTACACTCACTGGCCACTTAATTAGGTACACCTTTTCAACTGCTTGTTAACACAAATATCAAATCTGCCAGTCACATGGCAGCATTTCAATGCATTAAGACATGTCGACTTAGTCAAGACAACCGGCTGAAGTTCAAACCAAGCATCAGAATGGGGAAGAAAGGTGATATCAATGACTTTGAATGTGGCATGGTTGTTGGTGCCAGATGGGCTGGTCTCAGCGTTGCAGAAACTGCTAATCTACTGGATTTATCATACACATCCATCACTAGGGTTTACACAGAATAGTCAGAAAAAGTGAAACATTTAATTTAGTGGCAGTTCTCCTGGCAAAAATGTCTTGTTGATGCCTAAAGGTCAGAGGAGAATGGCCAGACTGGTTCGAGGTGATAAAAAGGCAACAGTAACTCAGATAACCACTCATTACAACCAAGGTATGCAGAACCGTGAAGCAGATGGTCTACAGCAGTAGGAGACCACACCGGGTGCCATTCCTGTCAGCTAAGGACAGCAACTGAGGCTAATATTCACACAGGATCATCAAAATTGAACAATAGAAGATTGGAAAAAACATTGCCTGGTCTGATAAGTCTCAATTTCTGCTGCAACATTTGGATGGTAGGGTCAGAATTTGGCATCAACGACATGACAGCATGGATCCATCCTGCCTTGTATCTACGATTCAGGCAGTGGTGGTGTAATGATGTGGGGGATAGTTTCTTGGCACACTTTGAGCAACAACTGAGTATGTTTTAAGTGCCAAAGCCTACCTGAGTATTGTTGCTGGCCATGTCTATCCCTTTATGACTACAGTGTACCCATCCTTCTGATGGTTACTTCCAGCAGGATAACACGCCATGTCACAAAGCTCAAATCATCTCAATCTGGTTTCTTGAACATGACATTGAGCTCATTATACTCAAATGGCCTCCACAGTCACCAGATTTCAATCTAATGGAGCACCTTTGAGATGCGGTGGAATGGAAGATTTGCATCATGGATGTGCAGCTGACAAATCTGCAGCAACTGCATTATGCTACATTGTCAGTATGGACCAGAATTCTTGAGGAATGTTTCCAACACCTTGCTGAATCTATGCCACAAAGAATTATTGCAGTTCTGAAGGTAAAAATGGGTCCAACCCTATTCTAGCAAGGTGTACCTAATAAAGTGCCAGGTGAGTGAATGTCAACTACACAGTCAATTAACACATCATAAATTTCTTGAAAAAAGCCTGTTGGAACTAAGTGAAGAACAAAGAAACTTAGTTGAGTAATTATTCTATGAAGTTCAGGTAAACCTAGTTTAGTGAGGTATTTAATTTGCTGAACTGGACTTGCTGAAGTTTAATGGTGTTTACTTTGGAGGAATGCATTATATTGCTTCTAGTATTGTTTTATTTTGTATTTTAAAAATGTTGCAGAAGTGTCATGGATTTTGCTTTAAGTTTATGAGTATATGAGGAATTCCATCAACTGAGCTGGGCTTAGAAGACAATCAGTTAGTGAAAATACATTTTTGGATTTTCAGCATTATTATTTCTAATTTAAGAAAACTAGAACTGCTTCATTAGATGGGCATGCTTTGTTATTTCCAGTTATATGTGCCTTCAACGCTTTAAAATGGACTGTTAATGTATTTTTCCTCCATTTATGTCTTGGGCATTTATTTTCAGATCAGACACTCTATGAGTCTTCCAAGGTATTATGGGGCTGAAGGATTTTTCAATAACTTTTTTAGGGGCAACTATGTCAACTTGTAGTGGTGGAGCGGTTTGCTCCATGCTTTTGTTGCTCCCAGGAGCATATTCTACCCTACTACTAACACTGGGCGTGTCCAGGATTGTGTCATTTACTACCTTTTATTATGTCTTAAAAGAGACAGAGGAAAAGTTTTATGTTGAGGACTGGGAGAAAGAGAAATGGACAAAAGCTCAGGCCATGTCATTAACCCATAAAACTATCAAAAATTGAAGTTTAGAAACAGGGTTTATAGTAAAATAACAAGGAAAGAGCCAAATCAAAGTGACTCACATGTATGGTTTTTTTAATCCAATCTCAGATAATTCAGATCTGTACATACAGCCTGCGTACTCCCAGATGATCTTGGAAACATTCCGATAGCAATGGTGCACACCAAAGGTGAAAAATGGAACCGCATGCAAATAAACAAAGATGGCATAGCGTAATAATAGGAAAAGTAATCAATGTTTAAGTGGAGAAAAATGATAATTACATCAAAACATAATTTTCCATTGTAGAAAATCCCTAAATGGTGTGAAAATAATCAGCCTTGAAACACGGAAAGAGGTTTGGGGAGCCACCCATATACTTAATCCCCGGCTGCAAAAAGGGCAAATAAATGCAAAGTTGTGAACAGGCTTGAGTCCAAAACAGAACTGAATATAAGGGGAGGTTGCCTTGCTTTTAAAGTAGGTCAGCAGAAGTGACGTCATCTGGGGGCCGGAACTGGAAGTGACATTTTCAGGGCAAGAAATGGAAGTGACGTTTCCCGTATTTGATCTGCAGGAATATTAGAGGAAAGATTAGTGCACCCTGTTGCTGCCTGGCCTGGTGTGGAATTACCTTTGATTGGTCTCTCTAGCTGTCGTCCATGGGCATGTGTGTGACAATGGATATAAACATCAGACAAAAATATATCTGAAAATGAATAAATAATTAACAAAAACAGTCAATCATAACACATTTTGTCCAGCTGGGAATGGCACTTGACACTTATGCTTTGCCTAATGGGTGGCGGCTTTGGGTTGCACTTGAGTGAGCTACATGGGTAAAGCAGCCACTAGGTGCTGCTTCTAAACATCTGCCATGGGTAAGTCTTAAAAGGTGCACAAGTCCCTAAACAACAAACTCCAAGGGATCATTGAGGCATGAAAGTCCCTTCATTTAAGCAAAGATCTCAGTCCTAGAATAAGTACTCCATTTCAAGTGACTATTGTTATCATTCTCAGATCTTAATTCAGTTTTTATATAGCAGTTAATTTAAAATCAGGTACAATTTAAGACATTAATAAAGGCTTCTTCCCATCCTGAAACAGTTCTGTGACTTTATCTTTGACACTTTTCTATGATTGCTATGATAGCCTACGACTTTAAGACTGCCTTACGACTCTGCCCTTATTATGTAGCTTGGAAAGATGGGTGGATGGATAAATGAATGTGGTGCTGTTTTCTTCCATTCCCATTGATTAGCTGCTTTCTTGTCTTTTTGTGTATTTCTATTAATGTTTTGGTATATATTGCAAATTGCAATGTATTTCTGGATTTTCTATTCATTTTAATTCTGATGTTTTAGAGTTTTATGTTATTATTTTTCGTGAAAATGTACAATTTAACAATTCATAAGGTGTCAATAATTAGGGGATATCAGTTTTTTGAGCCACGGTATTTGTGTTTTTTGACTTTCCTTGTGCGTTGTCCCTAGTAATTCTCTTGTAACTAGGTAATACTCAGGCCTGTAGCCCTTAAAGAAAGGTGGTTCATGCGTTTCTTATGAATCACAGCAGCCCAGATCACTCTGGCAAGGGAGTCGCCTTCTTTTTCATGCCTTAACAGTTTTTATGTCTGTCTTTTACATTCTGAGTGTATGAATTGCTCCGGCCAGAAGGGATCGCCACAGTTCTTATCCTGTCAGCCATGCCATGAGATGTACCAGAAGCTTAATGGAGGAGTTAGCCCATACTTTCAATTCTTTATTCAGGTATGTCTTTTTTTTTGGCACTCTGAGGGAAAATGATCAGTTGGCCTGTGCATTTTGCTTTCCTTTCTGCTGTTGCTGCCGATCTTTTCCTGTCAGTCATGACATGCAGCCACAGTGCCACTTGCCTTAAAAATCACCCAATTACATGACCAAGGTAGCCCACACCTCCAATTTCTAGGTTGTGTTATGCACATCTTGTTATAAACTCTAAATTAAGACCAAGATCAAGACTCAGTGGCTCATGAGTTTTTCCATGACAAATGGACAACTCTTAATGATAGATAGATAGATAGATAGATAGATAGATAGATAGATAGATAGATAGATAGATAGATAGATAGATAGATAGATAGATAGATAGATAGATAGATAGAGCAGTTGTACATTTTTTTGTCTAGGTTTGGATCCTACCAGGATAGAAAAAGGCTCCCCACATACATGAATTAGACAAGCAAGTAAGAAAATGAATGAATGACAAATACAGTTGATTGTCATCTACACATAAATATAAGTTAATATTAGGTTTTCTAAATCAGTCTCTTACTGAGCCCCAAGGACCATCACATATAAAATGCAAAAATTAAAATAAAGCACATCCAGAGCCTCACAATAGTGACCTACTTTATATAGAGAATAAACAGAGATTTTCATAATATTAATACACTGTTGTGTTGCAAACTAGATTACACACTGTTTTGGTTTTAACCCTGGAATTTATTCACAGATGACGGTGCCAAAGAAAGGTAATGTGTTGCATACTGATTAGTACATTCAAGGATGAATTTTACTGGACTGTGTACATATGACAATAATGACCCTATAAACAAGAACAGGAGTAGATTAAATGATGACCAGAAATTGTTTCATTTAGAGACATGGTAATTACATTATGAATATCAACACCAAAAGGAAGAATTTAATTTAATACATAAGTGTGGAATTATGTTCTGTTCAAGGATGCTGGGACAGGCTATGACTTTTAATGATCCTGAATTGAAATAAGTGTGTTTGATTTTATTTTTATTGTAAATGCGAAAGATAGCATGGTGACACAATGGTTCATTGTTTCTGTTTTTTGAGTATCATCGTTTGTTGGTGTTTGCATGTTCTTCCCATGGATGTTCGGATTTTCTTAAGCATACCTCAGTTTTCCTGTCATATTCTCAAGACATATATGTTAGGTTGATTGGATAATTATAAACTGACTAGCCAACCCTCGGCGTACCATACGCCGCATAATCAGGCCGGTTTTTTAATGATTTTTAAGCACAGGGAGAAAATTAACATTTGAAAAATCGGTAATGTAATAAATCAGCAAGAAATGCAACATTATAACAATGCACGGAACGAACCAACACACAATCGTCCGTGACTGAAAACTGGCGGACCAATCTTGTTGATGTGAGCGAAGGAAATGTAGACACGCGCCTTCTGTTCTGACAGATGCGTCGACGATGTATTGCTGGAAGAGTTTGCCACTGGAATGCAAGACACTAAATGGAGCTGTGTGACTCGCGTTCTTTTCGCGGTTCGCTTTTACTCAACATGGGTTAATTGTATGTGCCAGCCTGGATCTCCGAAAGGGAATAGCAGTGGAAAAACCATCACAGTTCATATTGAGAACAGAGATACGCTTGCAAGCATCTACCCTTGGATATATGTAAATGTCGCGTTGTGCAGGAAGTTCCCCGTCTTCACCTACAAAGCAGCAACATCAGTTTGACAGGACGCGGCGTTATACCTTTTCATATCCAGACCTGGGTTTTACATGAACACCATTCGTACAGCAGTAACAGAGTAACCGTGAGTGATAATGTCATGCATTTGCATGTAAGACTTTGAGAAGGGATTAACCTGGCGTATCATGTTGTCTAGTTGAAGCAACAAAATGTCACTGCAAGCGCTATTACATTCCTTTTGCAAACGTTGACTGGTAGCCTTAGCAGAATCGAAGATATATAGGTGACCGTATTGTGGTGACGTGTCAGGATTGTTATATAAAGGAGAGACCTGGTGATAAATTTGACCGTGGATTCTGAAAGCATACGGTCCTTGTCCAGATGGTTGAGCGATGTGTGCGCCCATTGACGAAAGCTAAAGCAGAGTTGTATTCCCTGATATGATCACAGTAATTTCGGGACAGCGGGTTCTTGCCAGTCAAGAGGTCTTCCAATAAAAGAGGGGGCTTCGATAGCGGTGGCAAAGACACCTTACCGGCATGACAACACTTAGGGCTAATTTATACTTCACGCACAGAATGCGTACGCGTCCGCATCATGGCTGCCACGCGTTCCCAGCGTTCATTTCACGCGTCCTCTGAGCAGGTCCTCAGAAATTAGCGGCGCGGCGCGAGTTGCAGTACCAGCAAAAAGTCGGGGGGCACAGTGTGCTAAAAGTCGGAACGTGACGTCAGAGTCTCTGTTTACTATCTACATGTGACAGAAAGCCTCTATGGAGATCCTTCGGGGATCGATGTGCGCGCTTTGCTGTTTGATGAATGGTTCAAAGTGTTGAAGCAAAATGCCGACATACAGATGCATTCGTGGTGCTTTTATATTCAAGCGTCGCATATTCCCGATCGTAATGACACGATACATTTTAGAAGTCTCACATACCATCTTTTGTGTCGTCTTTTAAAATTTTTTTATTTTTGCAACTTAACAACAGCAACATAATGTATAGCGTTATATTTGAACCACAGAGAAAAAAATAAAGGACATGGTGAAAACGTGTATTTTGTGATTAAAGTGGAAATTTCGGCTTTAATCTCGAATTGTCCACTTTAACCTCGTAGTTTACTTTATCATTAAAGCAGACCGTCGTAAACGTCATCCCAGTTTTTAATCGCTACGAGCTTCTTGGACCTGACAGCTGCGACAAGCAGCAAAAGATCACCACACAGAACAAATTAAATGTATGATATTCCAACTCTCTGCACATTTAGAATCTTTAGATTCATACTTGATATCACTTTCATGATGAAATGCATTAAAGTGTGTATGTTACATTTTACATATAATTTCATTTAAATAATGAATACTGTTAATAATTACACACATGGGGGTGACACGGTGGCGGAGCAATAGCACTGCTGTCTCGCAGGGAGTTACGTTGCTGGTATTTCCTGCTTGTATTCCAAACTGTGCTCTGGTTTCCTTCCAAAGATAAGCAGATTTGGGGATTTGGTGCCACTAAAATGACGCTAGTGTATGTGTGCTTGTATTCACCTTGCGATGAGCGGAGACCTCGTCCAGGGATTGTTTCTCAGTCGTGCCCAATGCTTGTTGGAATGGACACATCCCTGGATTGATGGATTTAATCAATAAACATCCTTTTCACAGATATTGCGGTAAGGTGTTATCGGAATTTAATAGGTGTTTTAGGCAATTCACAACACAGAGAAACCGAACATGTTCTCACCGTGATAATATCTCACACTGCCACCTGGTGGACTCCTCCAGATTTACGTAAAGTACGTGTGCAAGTATAAACACTTCAACGCTTGCGTAGCAGGAGCGTCCGCTGCAGCATGCGTCGCGTTGCGTGAAGTATAAATGAGCCCTTAGTGTAATGCCCGGATTTGTTCGTTACAAAATGTGCAATTGAAGGTGAGAGTGGAATGAGTTCATAAGTGTTTTTTGAGAGCGCAAGTTGTCTCGAAGCATTGTTGGCACTGTTCACATTGCATCATTCGGTTAGTGTGTTTTTTCAAATGTGCGTTCAGATATCTGTGCACTCTGAAGCTTTTGGAACAAAAGGTGCATTGAAAGTCCTGTGTGGAATGCATGTGTTCAGGGGAGGGTGTCTTTAAATATTTTTCAGGAAGAGGAGAGTGGGCAGGTGACGTCACATTAGTGTGGCGAGCAAGTGGGTGTGCACATACCGACAGAGTCAAAAGATGTCACCAGAAGGTTATCACGTGGGTATTTGAGAGGCATGAGAACCTCGTAATGCCCATGATCCAAAGGACAGCTAAAGAGCAGGGATATGAAGAGACGCTGGGCCGGATTATAAACTCGAGGAGAGGCATGAGGACGTTCTTGGAAGTAAATGCTGATAGTAGCTGGAAGGATTTGGGACATTGCCACAATTTCTGCCTCGCCACCATAGACTCCGGACATATTCATGTAATCAGCGTATTGTTGAGCAGACTGTATAATGCCTCTGAGACTAAGAACAACGGACACCACGTCACCGAATGTATCCCGATGTTGGCAAACAAAGGTAACAGCCATATTACGAAGTTTGAGAGCAACAGTTTCGTCAATGACATTTCTCCAAAAAAACCCAACTGACAGAAACAAACAGTTACCTGAAGCAGGAATTTCTATAACAATGAAAGAAGTGTTGTTTCCATGAAATACATTTGAAGCGGTAGCCATGGAGGGCAATAGAATAGTCAACATGGCTCACAGCTGGGTTTGGACCGCAGCACAGACCAAAGTGAGTGAGTATGTGTTTGATGAGTTGTTTGATTTGGCGGGCAGTGGTCTGAGGTGCGTTCCTGAGCACGTGGGAGGAGGGGTAGAGTTTCTGGGCGGGGCTTCGTTGTTCCTTTCGCATGGTTTTTCATGGTGGACGCGGTCGGGTGTCGAAACCGAAAAGAATAATGAAAAGTCAACGTGGCTTAGATGTGCATGTGGACTCCTAGCACAGACATAAGGGGCTAACTGGGTGGTCGGTGAGTTTTTGCATCCGGGCACATGGGCAGGCAGTGTGAATGCCTAGAGAGCGAGGGTAGAAGCGGGCTGGTGAAAAAGGAGTGTTGGGCAGAGAAACGTCTTCCGTATTTCTGCAGGAGCATCTAAGAAGACGCATGTTTGACGCGGATGCGAATTGCTGTATGTAGCATGTAAAACAGTTTGAAATGGTGCACGCGGTCGTGCGTCATAACTGAAAACTCAGTTTTTAAAGACTGCTTACTTCATTGTGTTTTAACCTCAGTTGTAAAGGATTGTTTTAAAGATTTCATGGGATACCCCTCGCAAACCGTTTTACACGCTGCATATGGCGATCTACCTCCGCGAGAAACATGCCTCTATGAACAGTCAATGAGCAGGTGCATGTAGCCTCTACGACAGACAAATATAAATGACGCTGTTTCTTCTGTGTCGTCGCGTCCGAGTTAGTGGGCGTGACTCTGCAAGTTATCGTCGTATCCAATGGTCTTGGTGTTGGTGGGCATGGCTCCTTCCTGCGTGCGCCATCGGTGTCTTACTTGTCGGAGGGTCAGTGAATCCACGCCCCTTCCAGCGTGCTTTCCATGGTTGTCTTGCCTTAGTGAGTTATATACTGTACTAGCAAAATACCCGCGCTTCGCAGCGGAGAAGTAGTGTGTTAAAGAAGTAATGAAAAAGAAAAGGAAACATTTTAATAATAACATAACATGATTGACAATGTAATTGTTTTGTCACTGTCATTAGTGTTGCTGGCATATATATATATATACACACACACACACACGCATATAAATATATATATACATATACACACACATATATATATGCATATATATACATATACATATATATATATACATATACACATATATACATATACACATACATATATAGCAAAATACCTGCGCTTCGCAGCGGAGAAGCAATGTGTAAAAGAAGTTATGAAAAAGAAAAGGAAAAATTTTAAAAATAACATAACATGATTGTTAATGTAATTGTTTTGTCATTGATATGAGTGTTGTTGTCATATCTATTCCTAACAAATGAAAAGAAAAAATATATATATATTTATATAGCATATCTCTGCAAAACAAAAAGAAAGAAATAGAGCGTCACATACACGTCTTCTTTCCTCTGCCTATTAAGTAATAAATTAAATCAATTATAAATTATTAACACAAAGTAAATGAAAAAAAAAAATATCGGGAAAGAAACAGAAACCAGAACTTACCCCCACAGCATCCACTGCGCTTCTAGCGTTAGAGCGTGGATATTATGAACATCTGTTCCAAGTTCTATTTAAATTTTAAATAGAAGGAATTTTTATTTAGTCGATAGAAATGTCTTTGGTAGGAATGTAAGTTAAATGTAGGCATCATTGCATAAAGTTTTGACCATCCAGCGCTTACATTATATATTCCGAAATATTCCAAGACTGTCTTTATATACTAAGGTTTTGGGAAGCGCTGATCAATGTAATCGGTGTACCAGGAAATCATGCATTGACACAAGTTCCCCAATGTAACCTTTTTTTAATGCGTTATGGAGCACATGCATCGAAGCTTCTCATCTGTGCGATTGTCAATGTAACCTTTTGTAAGTAGTGCCTGGAGGATTCAGTGTACAGTATATGTCACTCGCTCGCTTCTTATTGTTTCGCTTCCTTTTCAATTATATACTGCATGTTTTCTTCAGCGTGTTTTGGAGCTCTTCCTGGTTTTCTACGTAGTGCGTTGACAGTCAGTTCACGTGATTACGTGGGAGGCGTGATGATGCCACAAGAAACTCCGCCCCCCACGGCTTTCCAGCTGAACTCCATTACAGCGTATGCAGAAAAATACCTTCCAGTTATGACCATTACGCGTAGAATTTCGAAATGAAATCTGCCCAACTTTTGTAAGTAAGCTGTAAGGAATGAGCCTGCCAAATTTCAGCCTTCCACCCACACGGGAAGTTGGAGAATTAGTGATGAGTCAGTCAGTGAGTGAGTGAGTGAGTGAGTGAGTGAGTGAGTGAGTGAGGGCTTTGCCTTTTATTAGTATAGATATATATATATATATATATGTAGATTTTGTAGTGGGCAGCAAAATAATGAATAATTTGTATATCAATATGATTTTTATTGCGTATGCAAACATTTCTTTGCTCTATTCTCATATTTACACATTAGATTTATCTACCATTTAGCAACACAAATACAACAGTATTTTAGTTTCTGCTATCAATAATAGACATTACATGAGCTGTGAATCAAGGCCCATTTTGAAAGGTAAATATCCACAGATGAACTTCAATGAAGATAGAGCACTGTACAAAGGCACCTTAATCTTCAAGCACTTAATCTTTTTAGTCAGGAATTTGCCAAATTATTTCTGTTATATAGAAATAATTAAAAGGGGAGTATGTGAAGTTGTGTATAAATTGGACTGTTTCTTTTTAATAACATTTAAATAAGATTACACGAAAGCTTGTTCTTCTATCACAGAGATTTAACATTCTCTTGACAGAAGTCATCTAAGCCATTTAGTCTTTGGAGATTTTGTTTGAAAAATGCCACCTTAACACCACCAAGGAGCCAATACCTAAATCAGTTTTAGAGGTTTTGGGCCAGCATTGGGTGGAAAGATAGAGAAATCTATTTTCAGAAATGCAAAATGTAGTCTTAAATGTGCATGACTGGAATCTGGGACAAATTGGTGTCCTGTCCAAGGCTAGCTGGATGTTTTCAGGTTAGGCTTCAATCCCCTTTCCCTCAATTGTGATTGTTGGGTTTAAGAATGTTATACCATTTTTGTTTAAAGGTTTTTCAGTAGAATAAAATCCTTGCACAGCTTTACAAATAAAAGATATTAGATGTGTATTAAAACATAGTTTTGCATTGTAATAAAGATGATAAAGATTATAACAAAAAAGCATTTCTGAAGTATATAAACCTTAAGGTCATCTGGAACAAGGAAGTCAGTGTCTGGTTGATATTCATTAAGATGCCACCCCACACCACCTGATTATTCAACAGTATCAGTTTCTACAGTATAATCAAATGATGCTTTGATCCTGTGACTGTCACTATTGATACCAAAACTTCTCAAATCTGTTGACATACAGTATACTTTCATAGGCCTGGGGAGAAACCTCATCATTGTGACAGTGACACCATACAGAGAATAAACTGTTCACTGTTACCATTAACAAGACAAATATTTCCTAATTAAGTCAATATGTTGACTATATGGAAATATAGAATTGATAGATAGATAGATACTTTAATTGTAATGTACCTTATTACTCTAGATGACAATGCTGTCCCACAGAATTTAGGCTCTGAGATTGTATGGATCTATATGGAGTTCTCCCAATGTTCACACAAGTATGTTTTGTTGATTCAAGTATCCACTCAAATTATAAAGTTTTGCTATTAGACAAATTTGAGACTGTTCATATGAGGCTATGGCTGAGTTTAATATCCAATTTAATGACATCCTGTTGTAGAACATGTTGTTCCCTTTTGTCTGCAGATACTGCAGGGGGTCCTGAATTAGATAAGTAGAAGAAGATGTGATTGAGTTATTGTACAAACGTGTAGACTTTAGTACAATATGATCTCATGTTGTCAGCTTTGACTTACTGCTTTTAAGAGCTGTCTGCTTCCCTCTAGAGGCCAACTTAATAATAACAGAGCTGATAAAAATGGAAAAAAATGTTTCTTCCTGCATTGTTGCAATATGACTACAGTATATGGTGTGTAGTTACCAAACCTTCTGCTCAATGTAATATGACTGTTTATTTTTCACATATTGTCAGCTTTAAAGACAAATATATTTAAAAAGGTTAATCAATATTTTCATGTAACTAAAAATATATCATGTTTAGAATCACGTTTTAGCCTAAGGTTGAATAATTAATGAATCTATTACATCTGCTCATAGTTTATTTAATTTAAGATGTTAAAAATTAGCAGAGTATAAACCTGCTAATTCACAGTTCACAGTTTCACAGTTCTAATTTTGTAATCCAAATTTTGTGAACTACTGACCATTTTATTTGTTGAAATTGGTTTTAAAAACACAAACCTGTAAACGCTCAATGTCAAAAAGTAGGAATTCACCCCATACCTTATCAGCTCTTCAAACTAATGAGTACAAATTTACAACTGACACATAAACAAACAAACACAATGAACCACAAATACACTTTCCAAAACTGCTCAAAACACATTCCAGGAATATCCGAACCTGCTATTATGTTGAGTACCTCAAGTCAATTTCCAAAAAAAACAATATTTCCTCCATATCAAAAGGCAGCAAAGACAGCTTTTATAAGTTACCATGAATTGTTTGATATCCGGAATTGAGATTCCAACCCTCTACCCAAAGGCAGTACAAGTTCTGAACTCTAATAGCTAACTAATTGTAATTGTGAAATTGTTTGTTGTCTTACTTATTTTTGCATTTATGTAAATATTTGAGGAGTAATCAAAAACATTTCAGTCTGTACCTAAAAGGTGTACTAAGGTGCCGATTTTATTCTTAAGTGTCCAATGATTAACTTTATTTTTACTTTAGCTGTATTTAAATATATGAATTACAAGTGTCTTGCTTTTGTGGTTTGCTAGTGGTTATGGTGTATACTTCTACTTTTAGTGCTAAGTCCAAATGGATACTTTGGAAAAACATACACTTTGCTGTTATTGAATTTCTAACAGTAGAGAAAAATATGCTGCCAAGCATACAGGTGTGCAGAGTGTCTCACAGGCTATGGTCAGGGGAAACAAAGATTGAGAATACAAACAGTGACACTAGCATTAACTACTGTTCTGTTTTGATTAGATTAGTTTAAATTAGATTAGACATCTTTATTGTTACATACACTGTGAGTGCAAAGTGAAATACTTCTGCCGCAGTTATGGGGGGGTGGAGGGGCAGGAAAATATGCACATACAATAAGACAATACGATCATTTATAAATAAATGAATACAGTAAATAAATAATAACAGCAAGTATGAAAGAGAACTGTTCAGACATATAGACACTGTTAAATGGTAGGAAAAAAGCACAGTACAATTACATATAAATCAGCTAGGTACAATGCAGAGCATGTAGGATTAGGTTATGAAGAGTTCAGTGTCCTTATGGCTTTAGCTTTCAAAGTTAGATCTCAGCTCAGGAGTGATTGTGCTGTTTTCTTTTTTTCCATTAAAACATGATATTAAACTACGCATTCTATTGTTCCCCAACTCTTTATGATTTATCTTTCTTGTTATTTCTTACAATGCCTTCAGAAATTCACTCACACTTGGTTTATGTGTACCAGGACCAGTCCCCTTCAGAAGCCTGGAGAATCCAGTCTTCTCAGAACATCTATAGAAGATGATCCAATGTCTGGCCAATCTTCTACATCAATGATGGAAGAAAATGTTGCCAGTGCAAAACAAATCACTTTGGGGAATCAAACAGTTCAAGTGTGCAGCATTCAGATACTACAGAGAGATTAGTTATGGATCAGTCAAATGCATTTTCCATGAACAGTAAGTGGATCAGTTAAATGCATTTTCCATGAACAGTAAGGCATGAGTAAAGTCTGTGTACTTTGGAAACCTAGAATGTTGAGTTATGAAAGCATCACCACATCCAACGTTCAAAGGAGAATCTCAAGGTAGTGAGCCCAGATTGGGAGAAATTTTAGAAATATTTCATAAATTAGGATGAAACTTGGATTATATCACCAAGACCCTGAGACGACACAACTGTTAAAGCAACGGAAGCACAGTGACTCTCCAATACAAAAGAAGTTCAAGATCCACACTAGTGCCCTTTTTATGATACTAAGGGTATAGTCCATTTGGATTACATATATCAAAAGGCTCTCACAGCCACTTACTATTACACTGATTTACCAGTCAGCCAAGGAAAGTGGAGAAGAAAACTATTCACCAAACCTCTTCTGCTTAGTTTCCCCACTACCACTGCATGGATTATAAAGGCTGCTCTACAAAACTGTGGTTCTGAAGAGATGCCACATCCATCCTGTTCTTCAGACTCTGCTCCAAGTGACTACCACCTGCATCTAATCTGAATTACCACCTTTTTAAAGGTCACAGAAAAGTTTTGTGAAAGATATAATAGATTTGTTAGTGTTGACAGGGATTATGTTGCTTAATGGTGATTCTCTTACCTTTCAAAGCTTTTTTAATCACTCCTATGTAAATGCTCCTTATGGGTTTTTTTCAAGTTGAAGTTAGCATGTTCTAAATTTACAGCATTTTTAAGAATATCAGATGTTTTTACTTTAAAATAAAATAAAATCCAAAGTCAGCATAATATGACCAAAAGAAAATGAAAGAACTTGCCTTGATCTTATTGTGCTTTGTACATTGAAACATTATAGAGCTCAAACCATACATCTTGAGAATTTGTACTTGCCCAAGGCAAAGCATAATAGATTTATGAAATAATAAAACTATGTAAGTGTTAGGATTCAAGGTCATGTGCACAAAAATTACAAAACAAAATCTTAAGTACTCTACATTTGCCTAGCTTTTTTTCTTTATATATAGCACTTACTATTATCTTACTTTACTCAATCACAATTTACTGGCAACTTTTTCCATCTTCTGCTCAATATTAGCATAATACATTCTGATGTGTCCAAGAGGAACTTTTTTATAAGGTCCAAGTTGATTTTTTTAAGGGTAATAATTCATTGATTTCTCTTAGATACTACAGCTACAATTCCACTGATTTCTTCAATTAAATTTCAAGTTTCACAGTGCAATAATCTGTGAATAAAGGAGGTAGACAGACCACTGGGCTTTAAAGAAATCCAAGATGCTTTAAATTCCCTACAAAGTGGGCAAGCCACAGGTCTAGCCAATTACCCAGTGGAAGTTTATGAAAATATACCTGTTAAATTAGCTCCATTAATGGCAGCGATCTTTAAGAAATCTACAGAGGATAATATTTTACCAAAAATACTATGCCATGCCTCAATCATTTTTTTCCGAAGAGAAATGGAGACCTCTTTGAATGTCCAACCTAGAGACCAATTTAACTTCTGAAAAGCAATGTGTAAAGCTGGTAATGGTCAGGGCACAAATTGTACCTTCTTCTGGATGGCACAAAACTTAATGACATATCCTGGCAATGGTGCCAGTTGTTGAAATAATGGAAAGATCCTTTGAAATAGCTACCCCATGGATTTTAAAATTAAAGGATGAATACTATGGAATGTTTAATTGCAATCTAAAATTCCTCTTACTTGATTGTCAGCAATGGCCCTCTGATCACAATTTGAATTATGAATTCTCTGTACAGTTGTCCAGCTCTTGTAAAATAGACTGGAATTCAGGACCAAAGAATCGTGACTCGTCTGACCACAGAACAGTCTTCCATTTTGCCACACTCCATTTTAAATGATCCCTGGCCCAGTGACAACGCCTGAGCTTGTGGATCTTGCTTAGAAATGGCTTCTTCTTTGCAATGTAGAGTTTCAGCTGGCAACGGCGGATGGCACGGTGGATTGTGTTCACTGACAATGGTTTCTGGAAGTATTCCTGAGCCCATTCTGTGATTTCCTTTTACAGTAGCATTCCTGTTTGTGGTGCAGTGTTGTTTAAGGGCCCGGAGATCACGGGCATCCAGTATGGTTTTACGGCCTTGACCCTTACGCACAGAGATTGTTCCAGATTCTCTGAATCTTCGGATGATGTTATTCACAGTTGATGATGATAGATGCAAAGTCTTTGCAATCTTTCGCTGGGTAACACCTTTCTGATATTGCTCCACTATCTTTCTTAACATTGTGGGAATTGGTGATCCTCTACCCATCTTGGCTTCTGAGAGACACTGCCACTCTGAGAAGCTCTTTTTATACCCAATCATGTTGCCAATTGACCTAATTAGTGTTTATTGGTCTTCCAGCTCTTCGTTATGCTCAAATTTACTTTTTCCAGCCTCTTATTGCTACTTGTCCCAACTTTTTTGGGATTTGTTGACACCGTGAAATTTTGAATCAACATATTTTTCCTTTAAAATGATACATTTACTCGGATTAAACGTTTGATCTGTCATCTACGTTCTATTACAAATAAAATATTGACATTTGCCATCTCCACATCATTGCATTCAGTTTTTATTCACAATTTGTTTAGTGTCCCAACTTTTTTGGAATCCGGTTTGTATATATATACAATATGGTAGCCTGCAGGGGGGTGCTTCATCACCCCAAACCCGATACAGACAGGTCTCTGCAATAAGGCTTTTATTTTGCTGTGGGAAACTCTTCCCAAATTGTTTCCCACCAGCCAACAAAGCACAGTATTATGACACCCTATGCAGTGGCAAGGTTGTCGCCAGACAGGGTGTTTTATAATTCAGGATCAGCTGGGATCAGATATGAGAGACACATTGAGACACAGACACAAAAAGATGGTAATTCCAAAAACAATAATGGGTTTTATTTAGAGGTGCAAAAAAAAACACAAAAAGCAATGTCTGGATCAGACATAGTAAGTAATATTTACAGTGTGTCTTGCCAGTCCCAGAATGAAAATAACCAAAGATGAAAAATGTGTATACACAAAACTGTAGTCTTCCAAAATCAAGAAAATACGATCAGTAAGGAAATACACAAAACAAAGTCCAATGAATCCCAAAAATATTTACAAGAAGAAAAACAGTGCACATACAAGAAAAACAAAAAGTGCACCAAAAACCCTTACCATATAAAAACCTCCACCAACAACATTGTAACTAGTTGTTATCTATATCTATTCTTATATACAAAAAGAAAATATACAGAAAAACAAGGCACAAGCCACTATGCTTGGTATACTGAAAAAATCACTACACTAAACTCACTCTCCTTACAACTGAATCACAAGAGATTATCCCCATAGTCCAAAAGGGCCTTTTATACCCTGGGATTGAAACCCTCTAGCTAATACTGTGTCAAACTGCTCTCTTTTGCCTATAGTTGCTGAAGCAGGTGCAATCCATGTATGAGCTATGATCCCACTCTGCAAGGCATATAATAAATAGCACTGTGGCTTCACATGTGCACAAGTGAGCACGAGCGTGAGCATGACAGCACCTACAACAAGCTTCTGCCAGACAAGCTGACACTCTCTACAGAAATTAAGTTACTTTTCTTTTGCCATATGAATTTTATTTGGGATCGCCTTCTCTAAACTAATGCATGTGTACTTTTACTCAATTAAACCAAATTAAATGCTCCACAATGCTTACTTTTTCATGGCAGGTGCCTTTTAGATGGGCAGACACCTGGCGCCTACTAAGCCTGAAATGGATAGGCATTGAACCCACATTCAGTGTTGCACCATGCAAACCTGCCGAAGACAAAGTTAAAACCCTCATGGAAGTGCACCCTCCCACTTTGACACTAAACAGGTAAGTGCTTTAAGTTCACTAAAAGTCAATTTTTTGTATACAATTCTTAAACCAATTTTTTTCAAGTCGTAGATTACCACACAGTATTGCAAAAATTAAGCACACAGCTCTTTCCCACTGTAAATTCCTTCTCTCTCTCTCTCTCTCTCTCTCTCACTTCCTCCTCTCTTTCTCTTCCAGCAAGTATCATTTTCTTCTTCCTGACTCTTGCTCCTGGAATGAAGACAGTGGGTTTCTTTTATGCTGCACCCAGCAGTACTTCCGATAGGCCTGTTAGCATGGTCTGGAAGCACTTCCGAGTGAAGTGGAAGCCTGACGAATTAGGGCTTGCCAATCCCCACAGCACCCCTTGGCAGCACCCAATGAACCCAACAGGGCTGTGCCAAACTCTAACTCCCATGAAGCGCTGCATGGAGATAATATCCTGTGCATATCCTTCCATTAAGGAGGTATCCCGGCAGAGTAAGGGTCTTGGCTATCCACCACTATATACAGTCATATGAAAAAGTTTGGGAATCCCTCTTAGACTGCATAATAATTTACTTTTAACAAAAAAGATAACAGTGGTATGTATATATTTCATTTCCTAAGAACATCAGAGAACTGGGGTATTTTCCAAACAAAGATTTTTAGTGAAGCAGTATTTATTGTATGAAATTAAATCAAATGTAAAAAAACTGGCTGTGAAAAAATTTGGATCCCCTTGTAATTTTGCTGATTTGAATGCATGTAACTGCTCAATACTGATTACTTGCAACACCAAATTGGTGGGATTAGCTCGTTAAGCCTTGAACTTCATAGACAGATGTGTCCAATAATGAGAAAAGGTATTTAAGGTGCTCAATTGCAAGTTGTGCTTCCCTTTGACTCTCTTCTGAAGAGTGACAGCATGGGATCCTCAAAGCAACTCTCAAAAGGTCTGAAAACAAAGATTGTTCAGTATTATGGTTTAGGGGAAGGCTACAAAAAGCTATCTGAGGTTTAAACTGTCCATTTCAACTGTAAGGAATGTAATCAGGAAATGGAAGGCCACAGGCACAGTTGCTGTTAAACCCAGGTCTAGCAGGCCAAGAAAAATACAGGAGCCACATATGCACAGGATTGTGAGAATGGTTACAGACAACCCACAGATCACCTCCAAAGACCTGCAGGAACATCTTGCTGCAGATGGTGTATCTGTACATCATTCTACAATTTGCACAAAGAACATCTGTATGGCAGGTTGATGAGAAAGAAGCCCTTTCTGCACTCACGTCACAAACAGAGTCGCTTGTTGTACGCAAATGTTCATTTAGACAAGCCAGATTCATTTTGGAACAAAGTGCTTTGGACTGAAAATTGAGTTATTTGGTCATAACAAAAAGCACTTTGCATGGCGGAAGAAGAACACCACATTTCAAGAAAAACACCTGCTACTGACTGTCAAATTTGGTGGAGGTTCCATCAGGCTGTGGGGCTGTGTGGCTAGTTCAGGTACTGGGGCCCTTGTTAAAGTCGAGGGTCGGATAAATTCAAACCAGTATCAACAAATTCTTCAGGATAATGTTCAAGCATCAGTCACAAAGTTGAAGTTACGCAGTGGTTGGATATTCCAACAAGACAATAACCAAAACACAGTTCAAAATCTACAAAGGCATTCATGCAGAGGGAGAAGTACAATGTTCTGCAATGGCCGTCCCATTCACCTGACTTGAATATCTTCGAAAATCTATGGGATGATTTGAAGCAGGCTGTCCATGCTCGGCAGCCATCAAATTTAACTGAACTGGAGAGATTTTGTATGGAAGAATGATCAAAAATACCTCCATCCAGAATCCGGACACTCATTAAAGGCTATAGGAGGCATCTAGAGCTTGTTATATTTACAAAAGGAGGCACAACTAAGATGTCATATCTCTGTTAGGGTGCCCAAATATATGCACATGTCTAATTTTGTTATGATGCATATTGCATATTTTCTGTTAATCCAATAAGCTTAATGTCATTGCTGAAATACTACTGTTTCCATAAGACATGTCATATATTAAAAAGGAGTTGCTACTTTGAAAGCTCAGCCAATGATAAACAAAAATCCAAAGAATTAAGAGGGGTTCCCAAACTTTTTCATATGACTGTATATTATGAAACCTGAGGCACATACAGCCCCCCTAACCCTGACACAGACAGGCTGGACACAAGTTTGCCACACAGCTCACAGTTTATTTACACGTTTGAACACTTCCTTTGCTCCCCACAGCACAGCACCAAATGGTACACAATGCTCAGTCCCATTTCTTACTCGACTCCACTCTACTCTACTCTACACTGTAAAAAATGTCAGTAAATTTAATGGTACAAATACTGTAAATGGTGACAGTAAAAGACCTTTTCTGAAAAAAGGGAAAGTTACCTTATGCTCTACTGAAAATTACCTGTATATCATAAACAATAAATTTTATTATAATTTACAGCCAAGTTCTGTAAAATCAATATTTTTCTACCTTCAAAATATGCTAAATACCATTTATTGATGCATTACAGTTATACTGAAAAAAAAACTGTTAATTTTACAGTGTTAAACTGTTAAATAAAGAAGGTAAACAACCGTAAAATGTAAAACGGTAAATCACTGTTTTAGTAAATCCGGTTACGATATTTGCATAAGGGCATGCCCCTTTTACAATATTGTTCCTGGTGAACCACATACCTTTGAATAGTAGGGAAAAAAACTTAACCTAAGTTAGCAGACTTATTTTCCCCACATGCTGAAGGTTTTTTGAGGTTATGAAAGCTGATTTATGGTGGCTTGTATTCGATAAGTAGGACACCATACACCACAAAAGTAAACTTTACTTCCCCACCACACAACGTGCCATAACTTCCTTAAATATTGAATTGTTTTCAATGTGTATAATTAAATGACACATGGTTGCTAGTGGCTGTTGTTACTTAACTGATGCAAACTGTGTACTGGGATTTGACCTTGCCAATACATATTGTTTATTGATTGTCATATTTATTACACAACATGAATTTCTTCCCTTCTGTTGGAATTTGTTGCAAAGACCAAATAGTTTTTACTACAAAATTATACTGTAGACCTAAAAATATTGTCACCTTATTTATTACAATAAATAATACACCGAGGCCTGTACCCTGGAGCGGGATCGATTTGGATCGATGGCTAGGGCCATTCCCCCCAGAAATGTCCAGGAACTTGCAGGTGCCTTGGTGGAAGAGTGGGGTAACATCTCACAGCAAGAACTGACAAATCTGGCCCAGTCCATGAGGAGGAGATGCACTGCAGTACTTCAAGCAGCTGGTGGCCACACCAGATACTGACTGGTACTTTTGATTTTGAGCCTCCCTTCATTCAGGGACACATTGTGAAACATTTTTAGTTTATGTCTTATGGTGTTGACTCTTTTAGTGTTCATACAAATATTTACACATTAAGTTTACTGAAAGTAAAAACAGTTGAAAGTCAGAGGACGTTTCTTTTTTTAATGAGTATATATAGTTAGGTCCATCAGTATTTTGGACAGTGACACTTTTCACTCTGGGCTCCACCCCAATGGATTTGAAATAAAGAAATCATTATGTGAATGAAGTGTAGACTTTGAACTTTAATTTAAGGGGTTTACCAAAAATATCATATGAGGCGTTTAGGAAAGATAGCCTTTTTATACATAATCCACATATTTTCAGGTGCTTTAAAGTATTTACACTTAACAATTTTCCAACTGTGTCCCAGTGTTCTTGTTGAAGAATGTATTTGAAGGTAACATCAGGAATGCACTGATTTCCTTTACAATCTCTTCATTCATGACATCAATTCTGTTATTTAATGCCCTTCAGTTACTAGTAAAAATGTGCATTTGATTTTAAAGCAGCTTTCGAAATGACAAGCATGCGAATATATTTCACGAGTCGCTGAACTATTTATTCCCAAGCATTGCCATTGCAGAAGAAACTGAAAAACGACGTTAGGCGGCGCTGCTACCCCACCTTAAAACAGGACATTGCGCTCAACAAGCAGTTTAATCTGCTGCACAGTACCAATTCAGGAGACGTAATTTAATAAATCGTTTCAAGGTTGTTTGCTATAGAAAATACCAGCCCTTTGCACCTGGAGAAACACCTGCCGCTTCCCTCTAATGGTTAACAAAGTAAATAAAAGAATGACCTTTTTTTAAGATTTGCAAGACGTTATCGCCCTTTCTTTGGGTATTTGGTCAACACAAATTATTCTTACTTTTATCAGTTGTTAATCACCTTCTCTAAACGGAACCAAAAGCGATTGGGTTAAATATATGTATTTTTGTATAGACGTGGTGTGCTGACGCTATGAAGTTTTCCTTTTGGAAGTTGGTTCATGCTGGATATGGGATTCAAATATTAAAGTCATTCAATATAAAAAGATGTAGAATTTAAAGAGAAATTTTACTCTGTCAGTCTGTCTATATTATATATTAAACAAATATTTTGTCAGCTTACATATCTGGTTTATTGAGAGGTCTTCTTCAAATCCTGAAGCTGTAATTATAATCTCCGCTCATGGATTTAGATGGAAATATTCTCTTTCTTTTAGCATTTCCGAGGAAACGTCCAAGTGGTTGAATCCTCCTCCAATGTTTGCTTGACGTGCCTTGTTTGACAGACAGGAGACGCGTGGCTGCACAATAGAGACGCACGACTGACCTTATCCTAGTCTGAAAACGCCTGTTTTTTATGTCATTAAAATAGGAATTAATCGATACGTCGTCCAGCATAAAGCATACAACATCGCAATTGAAATTATTGGTTCGGCAGTGAATGTGGCTGATGCTTAGATGTTTCGAGCAACTAATACGTAACTTCAAGGTATTGATTGTAAACATGTAAAATTATTTCTTGTTAAACTCTCGCTAGAATTTTCATTCAATAATGTTTGAACATAATTACAGTATAGGGTCAGTTTTGCAGGATTTCGGAGTTGGGACTGAACCATACCCCGTTTTAAAATTACGATGCAGGATAAATACGCATCGATAAAAAAAACCGAAGCAACATTTAGCATTCTCCAATGTCTGTTTTTCAAAAGTAAGTATGATTAAAGTGACTAAAGCAATATCTTCATAGAGAAGTTTTCTAGTTATAAAGAAAATATATACTGAATGTTCACATTTGTGTTATAAAATATAAACCAATAGAATCAAAGGTGCACCTCTTACAAGTGTAAACCAAAACAGATAGATAGATAGATAGATAGATAGATAGATAGATAGATAGATAGATAGATAGATAGATAGATAGATAGATAGATGCGTTCTGGAAGCACGTTTGCTCATTATTATTGCGCTGCACGTAAAATATATCTCTATTATGAACATATCTAAAAGGATCAACGACAGTTTTGCTTCAATGCCTTCATACATCCGAATACCATATATAAGTGATCTCAGATAACATCTCGCTATGCGACTTAAAATAGTATGAAATAACTGAAACTCGTGGCATTGATCGAGTACGCTTTCTTAACAGTGATCCTCTCATTGAAAATCCCCCACCCTGCCCAACGTCAGTTCACCCCATTGAATGGGGTGTTTACTGCAAACCAAGGCTTGCAGTTGTCATATTAATTATTATACCCGTTAATGAATGAAATGGTCAAAATAGTTAGAGGCTAAAGGGAGCGTTCTGTCCCTCGCAGATCTCGCAGAAAAGCCCTTTCAAAGCACTAATTGGGGCCCAAAACTGCTCTGACAAGGCATGGCAGATAGGTTTCATAAAGCCCAGAGATTGTGAAGGGGGTGGGGGGTGGTGGGGGCAAGGAAAATCTTTGAATAGACCCCACGCTTCTTTTCTAAACTCCCTTGCTGAGCAAAAAATGGGCTACTTCTTGAAAGCCGGATTGATCCTGAATGCTATACCCTACAGAGAAAAACTGCACAATTTATTGTAAAGTTTTTTTTTCAGCTATTCATCGGTGCTATGAGGAGAATCAGCTGGTTTTGTTTACCATGAAAGCCCTTTACTTTTACTTTTTTTCTTTTCGTCCTTTCTATAAAAAAGCTGGCACGCACACATGTGCCCAAATCCACGCCGGTCGACTACTGTCGCAAAAAAAAAAAAAGTGTATCGAATGCTAGAAAAAAGTTTAGACCACATTGAACCTTTCAAGATATATATAGATTAACTACCTTTGTTATGCTGGTTTAGGTGATGGCAATTAAGCATTGAGTAAACGGAGATTTAACTTTACTCTGAGCAAAACCGATTAAAAAAAACCTGCACACCACGGAATCTGAAATATACTATAAATAATCATTAACCTGCTAGCGCGACCACAAAGACCAAGTTAAACTTCTTAATGAATATATCTTTATCTGTTATATCATCTTACTTTCTAAAATCGCTTTTCCTGGTGAGGATTGCTGTGTAAATATGTTTTATATTAAATTCAAATATAGTGGCAGCTAAATCCATTTCAACTGAAGGTAACACTTGTACAAAGTACTTATTGACAAAAAATGATTTCTGCTCAAATTGCTGAACTTACTTTTTCGAGGTCATACAGGAACACCACAACAGAAGGTATGTGGCATCCATTTAGGGATTTTATACTGAGGAGAAATCAAACAATAAACCAGCCGAATCGAGCAGCAAGGGAATGTGAACTTCTTAGTTTCCAAAGTAATAATTTCACACATATACTCGGGCGAACTTGTGAACTTGTCTCAGTTTTGATAATTAACCCTGCGGTCTATCTAGGGGAAACTGACACTTCTTAAAAATCGAGGAAAGTGGTGGCCAGGTATCCCGTCCAGGTCTCTTTCTAGCCTTGTACCCGTTACTGCTGTTATGTATTCATATTCCACACAAAAGCATTTTTATAAGTGAGAATTTATAAAACGGACGAGTGGATGCTTTGTACGTAATGGAGTGTCATCCGCTCTGCTGGTACATGTTATGACCAAACATTGGATTTGGCTTTCAATATGTATATAAAAGTATATATACTTTTGTGAAGAATGATTGTGTTTTGACTGGTATTTTGACTTGTATTCGGTATTTTAAAGTTTAGGGATAAAGTGAATTTCAAATGAATGCATCGCATTTATTTGACAACTAGTGTTTGCATTATGCCAATGAAAAGTTTCAAATTAAAGATAGAAAGAAAGAAAACGGAAATCGTGTAACAATGACAACGGACAAATTTATGCACCTTTATTTGATAGCAAGTGCTTGCATGCTACCATTAAAAAAGTTTCTGATTAGGCGACTGTACTCGAAAGAAAGAAAGAAAGATCAGTCTGCAGTCGTGTGTAACAAAGACGGAGGTGCACCTGTTGCAAATAAACAAGATTGTAAAGCAGGTACAGGTGGTGTTAAAAAAAGAATTGGAAAGTCTTGAATACGCCAGAGTGAGCAATGCAAAAAGTGGCCGAGCCTGCTTAGCGTATCTCATCGGCATCCCTTGGAAAGAGCGAGGTGCTTTGGGCTCGTCCAGGTCCCACTCTGATGGGTGTTGTTTATTCAGCGGTTGGAGTGGCACGCGTCCGGCGTACGCGTTGGAACAACAATTGAAGCTGAAGGTGAATGCGAGTTGTAAGTGGAGGCGTGGTCAGGACAGCGTGTGGGGGAAGTGTGTGTGCACGTCTCTGTGTGTGTATTGAAAAACCCACAACTGGCGACACAGAACACTCATTCCAGATTGGGGAGTGTGCAAGGCAAGAGTCGGTGCGATTGCCCTTAGAAAAACAACCCAAGTGCACACATTAAGGAACACGCGAGCGCCACGAGCTTGACGCACTGTCTTCACGCGCTCTGGGAAAAAAGAAAGGGGGACTACGAGATTCTCTCTCTCCCTCCCTCTCCCTGTCTCTCTCTCTCTCTCCCTTACACGCACTAGCATTTCGATTTCTACCCATAGCTACTGCCAATGGATGTCACTGCCAAGATGGAAATCAACGCCAGCCAGCCGCAGTTCATGCCGCCAGCTTGCTTTTTCGCCGCTGCTGCCCAGAATGTGCAGTTGAGTCCTACTGACAGCCAGTGTAGCAGTAACAGTAGCAACAGCAGCAACGGTGGGGACAAGTCCGCCTCCAAGCAAATCAAGAGACAGCGCTCATCTTCTCCGGAGCTTCTGCGTTGTAAAAGGCGGCTCAACTTTGCTGGCTTCGGGTACAGCCTTCCACAACAACAGCCGGCTGCGGTGGCAAGACGCAACGAGAGGGAAAGAAACCGAGTGAAGTTGGTTAACATGGGTTTCGCCACACTCCGGGAGCACGTTCCCAACGGCGCTGCAAACAAGAAGATGAGCAAAGTGGAGACGTTGCGATCGGCCGTGGAGTACATCAGGGCTCTGCAACAGCTTCTGGACGAGCACGATGCAGTCAGTGCGGCTTTTCAGTCTGGAGTCCTCTCTCCAACGATCTCTCAGAGCTACTCGAACGATATGAACTCTATGGCAGGCTCACCTGTCTCCTCCTATTCATCAGACGAAGGGTCTTATGATCCTTTGAGTCCGGAAGAGCAGGAGCTGCTAGACTTCACCAACTGGTTTTGAAACTGTGCAGCAGGTGTGTACGCAGTTCGGTAGCTTGAGCGAATGTGGCGCACTTTACAGGGTGGAAGAGCATCACCGTAAAACAAGTGCGATGCAGAAGTGGGTAAAAGGAGCGAACTGTACAGAACTAACCTGCTTTTTGTTTGTGGTTGCAGGAGCATAAAACACTAGCCCCCTGGGAAGATTTACCCCCGGTCAACCTGGAAAACAAAACAAACAGAAAAAGAGGGGCATCGCTGTACTCAGAACTTTGAAGCAATGTATTTGCACTCCAGTTGTCCACTGGAAGAAAGGGACTTACAAGGGCCAGCTTTCGTGCCCAAAAAATGTGCCAAGGGTCGTCCTGCAGAGCAGAAACAGTTTGCCTTTTATCGAGGACTTTCGGCAGAGACTGGGCGCATCTTCTTTTATGAAAGCACTCGCCTTAAAGAGAAGTCTTCTACTCTTAATCTTTGGCAAAGACAGAAGAAGAAAGAAACATTTGAAATATTTTTGTCCAAACTATGCTAAACCCAATCAAAGAACGTTACGCCATCTTTCGTAAACTTGTCATGTTTTCTAATTCTAAAACGCTTCCAATCTTTCATAAGTTTTATTATAAGAAATTCTATTTGTATGCTAATCTTGTTTTTGGAATATATTAAGCTATTTTTGTATATAAGAGAAACAGAGAAATTTATAGACATTTTGTATAAATGCTTTTAATCTGTGTATATCCTGATGATACTTTAAAATGTGTACTGCTTATTACCTCCTTGTATTTAGACATGTAGTCTACTTTACTTTCGCAAATGGCATTTAAAAAAATGCTTCTATATGTTATGTAGGAAAGTGAACTCCTACAGTTGTACTTTAGCACCAATGTGTCTTATTTTATAAGAAACCTATACTATTGTATTAGTGGATAAGGCGCTATAAACTGGTCTTGGTTACCAAAGGCGCTATATACATCAAAGTATGTTGTTCACAATGAACAAGATTTATGCAGCTATTGTCCAAACGCAGATCAATGGCAACCAGTTGTTTTTACACTGCCTTTTATACTACTGATACCATTGCCTTTTGCTACTGGGGTTATTACAAAATTACAGATAACCCATATAACCATGTTTCCTATATTATAGTTTCGTAATAAAACAGTAAAAAAAAAATGTCCAGTGTCTTCATAGTAGTTATTTAGCATTCGATTTTTTCACACAGGTAATTGGGCAGAAAAATGAGTACTATGTGTCATTTGCAAATTAGTGGTTCATTCAGACGACCACGGATGAATTGTTACATGCAGCAGCCCCTCACTGCTTGAGACGTGAATTCTTAAAGGGCGGACTTTCGCCACAGAGTCTCAGCTGAAGGGACATTACGAAACGCAGGATTATGCCACTGGAATGTTTGGAACAATGAGCTTTTTAAAATATTATGACATGCAGGAAGACAGGATTTTCACAAGCGTACATGTAGCACACGAATGGTGCTGAGGTTGAACTTTTTGTTTTACGAGTGTGGTCTGTGCGTATCTTGTTGAACGGGAGGGGTGGAGTGGTGGTGGTGGGGGTTTTTGGGAATGGTCGTCTAGTGTTTCGGGCTTGATTTAAACACATCTAGCGGGCTCCAAAGTTAGTTTGTTCGTTCGTTGCCAAGCAAGCATGGACGTGACTTGAATACCCTCGCATAGTGCTCATATGAAGGATCACTGGCCCTTAACGACGGATCAGACATTCCCAACATCTTGAGAAGTTTTCTTTTACAACTAAACATATCTACTGCTCATGTAGGGCATCGCTTTCTGTCAGAGACCCTTTGCCATCGGTGAAAGTCAGTCTGCACCATTCACAATCGGCGGATGGATTATCCATTCTTAAAAAGAATCCGCTGCCGGATACATTTCTGTCCATAACATAGGTCTACTATTTTCTGTGACATCATTTAAAAGTGTACTCCGTTCCAACAGAAATTGTGTGCGTGTTCGGCTATTTAGTGGAGAATTGAATGCAGTCGGAAAATACCGTAAATAAATAAATAAATCTGGTGATAAGAAAGGGCAAAGCTAGATTGGCCTAAATCTCATTACATCTGCTCTAATCGCTTAGCAACACAAAGCCCTTTCTTGAATTAAAAAGGGAAGCCCTTTCACTGCAACCTTACAAGAAGCATTCAGTCAGCATTAGTCCAAGTCCATAAATCAGAAACCAGCGCTTGCATCGTTGTGCAAATCTTACAGACTTTCGGTGCACGGAGTTTGGAAGGCTGCTTTTTAGACTGGAGTCGCCTGTCTGTTGTAATTCAGTTACTCAAATTCCAATGAGTATCGTCGAGACAGAAAATAATTATATCAGCTCGTTCGTTTTTCTTGATGTAACTCTTTCAAAAATGTCCACTCCAAATTAAAAAAAAACAGGATGTAATACCTGTAGTCACATAATTTCATTTATCTGGTTTGGAGGTCCAGCCAAATTTGACCAATGTTCAGTAGTAGTTGTTTAAGATGCTTATTTTATCGTGAAACTTTACAGTGTATGTTATTGATTTCATTCTTCTTTGATTTTAGGTTTTCTGAACTAAGAGGTAAATCATAATTTTTCTGTAATACATTTAAAATGAGTAAACTAATAAAGAGCTTAATATTAAATGTCATGTTGTGTTAAAATATTGCGATTTACATTCTATAAATCCTTGCTTTACAAAAGGATTCTGCGCTTTATTAGTAGGCTTTGTGTGTGAAAACTGGATGGTGCGCTCGTGCCTTGTGTTGTGAAGGGCTAGAGTGGGAGGCTTGGGGGAGGTGGCCAAGCGGCGCACCAGTCACATCAGAGCGCTGATTGGCTGTTGGCATGTGCCTTCTGTCAGCAGCGCGCGACTTCCGACATCTCCGTGCATCTGCCAAATTGTTTGAAAGGGAGGTGCTCTATCTCAAACTTTCAACTCAAACCGTTTACTTTACACTCCGGTTGCTGGAGCTCTTGTTGTCATTTCTAATGGTAATAAGCCGAAAAGTTATTGTGGTAGCAACGCTGCTAACACGGCTGCTTAGATGTGTCTGAGCAGATAAGAGGGTGCGTAGAGAAGAAACTACTGGATACATAGTTGATTTGAGTAAGTGAAAAATTCTCTAACATCTGCCCTGTTCATGTTTTTTAAATCCACATTCCGGCGGTTCCTTCTTATCCATATCAAAGGGGGAATTATTACAAAGTTAAATACAGTACTGAATAACCCACGAAATATACAAGTTTATTCAGCCAGTTAGCCAACCAGAGAAGGAGCCGCGCTCTGAGACTTTCATTTTCAATCGTTTTTGTGCACTTCCACGCCAAGCATTTAATGGTGTTTCAGATATTAAACCTGGATTAAATTTAGCAAAATCAGGGGTCTTGTCTAGGAAACGCCTCCATTTTAAACCAAGAGCTCTACATTGTTTTGTAGCTCGCCTTTGCTAGAATTTGAAAGAGCCAATAGAAAAACTGAGAAGCCCTAACAATTACGGTCCGTCCGCCTGTCAAAAACCATTATCGCGTTCTTCTGCGACCTTGTCAAGCGTGAGCACAAAAAGAAACGCCATATCAAATTGCATTTTTTTCCAGACAGGTCAGAAAAAGCGTAGGATTGCGACAGATACGCTTCGCCAAAATTGTCCAGTGGCTTTATCATGAAACGTAGTATTTAAGAAAAATACAAAAGCAATAGATAGATAGATAGATAGATAGATAGATAGATAGATAGATAGATAGATAGATAGATAGATAGATAGATATTATCAAATGTGCTATATAATAAGCAGTTAGTATGTAAGTATAAAAGATAATTGAGCCAAATATAAACTTTGCGTTATTGCAGCAAATATGAAGACCGTTTCTTAGAATTTTAAGACAATATAAAAAAATGTATGTATAACTAAACACATTTTACCATATTTTGTATACATTAGCTACCCAGAAATTACAAAGTTTGGGTACTGAATTGTATGAAACGTTATACTCTAGAGAATCCGATATCTTTTGCATATTCATTTTTTATTGAAAAATAAAGTCTTTATCCAATGCTGCAGTTCCCTTTACAGTTTAAAGTACTCAGTGTTCAAAAATAATTTACACTGCTCGTGCTTTGTGAAGTGACTTGTGATGATACAATTTGTAATCTCTGGAAAGTATTGTAATAAATACAGTTGAATTAAATTAAATATTAACTATGATACATTTATGAGTATCTGAAAAATACTTAATCATAACAAAGCAAAAAGGAAATGCACAGTATTACAGTGCGATTCAGCAAAATTTTATATGCTCAGTTTGCTTTATCTTTTTATTTGAGCACAAAATCCTGCAACTGTTTTTCATAAATACAACAATGTGTGTGCTTGTGTGTGATGTTTCATAGATAGATAACAGTAAATTCTGTATATATTTTATATTGCTATACATATAATTGTGTGTGTGTGTATATATATATATATATATATATTTATATATACATATATATATATATATTTTTTTCAGCAAATGGTCACATATGCAAAAGCTCACTTTAATATATGTAACTTTCTTTGTGCATATATAAGTGAAAGAGGGTTTGGGTGGGCCCTGAAGATTGATTTTCAAGTCATTTCTTCCTTTTACTTTTTTTTCGCTTCAGTGGTTTTAGGCAGTTTCTTTCATTGCAAAAGAAAAAAAGATGTCTGTGGAAGGGCCCGCATTGAAATCTACTTGGGTTCAAATGCACAAATGACGTGGAACTGCCTTAAAAAGACTGGTTTTGGGGGTCACAGGCTGTATAGGTCTCTGGTAGGGTATGTATTGTGCTAGACCCAGCACCAAATGAATTAAATAACAGGCTTAAGGACTATTCAGTGTAGCTGAATGCAAATCAAAGATAAGTAGAAGTTTTCTATTTAGAAAGGGGCCTTTTTCATCCCTCCTATCTTTATAGGCAAGGTTTGAATGTTAAACATGATTTACCAGACATTATTTCTCCTGCGCTCTATTCAGTTCATCAGGATTTTTTTCTCTCGGTGATTGCCTTTCCTGGTCTATGATTAATGAGCAGCCGTGCAATTTGGTGACCATAATGACAATCAACACCAGACTATAAACTCACATTCCTTTTGCAGATTTTCCAGGCTGTTACCAAGGGGCCCACCAATAAGGAGGATTGTTAAGAGATAGCTAAGCATTTCTGCAAACTCCATTCTGTTCTTATCTTGCTGAGAAGTGCAACTGGCAGCAGGCTCATTTGCAAACTGCAAAGCCCAGATTTCTCTGCTTCTTTTATATCTATCCCAAAAATGAATAAAAAAAAATCTTGTGAAAATAATAAGCCCCTACTTCTATGGTCTCTTAGCTATTATCCTGACAAAATACTTTCTTTGTTTTCAGAGTTCTGAATCTGATTAATTTGGATCCAGTGCTATTAATGCAAAGTGACAGGCACAGATAATCTTTATCAACCAACAGCATAAGTAAAAAAAAAAAGTCTGACGTCTACTTGCACAGCTATCCACTCCCTCTATTATGTGTGTCACCGTACCAAGTATTATATCTTAGAAGGAATATAAAATATCTTCAAAGACACTACAGTGACCAGATTTCAGTCTTTTTACAAGCCTTCAAACACAAGTCCACAAAGAGCTATGCTATCATTGCTTTGAAAACAAACACAATTATATGTTTTCTTTTTGATGATGTCTTTAAAATGTTTACTTTCCAGCATGCTCTCAAGTTGGAAACCAGGGGAATAATTGATTTTTGTTTAAAATGTAGTTTTGCAGTCTTGTACAAAAATATACAGTAAAATATTTTTTTTGTAAATTTGGTGGATTTTAGGAGGCCTAGGCCCCTCATGGACCCTGTGATCATCAGAGGTGACTGTGTGCAGAGGGTGCAGACCTTTAAATATCTGGGAGTGCAGCTGGATGACAAATTGGACTACACTGCCAATACTGATGCTCTATGTAAGAAAGGTCAGAGCAGACTATACTTTCTGAGAAGGTTGGCATTCTTCAACATCTGCAGTAAGATGCTGCAGATGTTCTACCAGACGGTTGGGGCGAGTGCCCTCTTCTATGCGATGGTGTGCTGGGGTGGCAGCATAAAGATGAAAGACGCCTCACGCCTGGACAAACTTGTTAAGAAGGCAGGCTCTATTGTAGGATTAAAGTTGGACAGTTTAACATCTGTGGCAGAGCGACGGGCACTAAGCAAACTCCTGTCAATCATGAATAATCCACTGCATCCACTAAACAGTGTCATCTCCAGACAGAGGAGTAGCTTCAGTGACAGACTTTTGTCACTGTCCTGCTCCACTGACAGACTGAGGAGATCGTTCCTCCCCCACACTATGCGACTCTTCAATTCCACCCGGGGGAGTAAATGCTAACATTAATTTTATTTTAATTTTTTTCATTTTTTTCATTTTTATTACTATTTAATTTAATATTGTTTCTTTGTATCAGTATACTGCTGCTGGATTATGTGAATTTTGTGTGGATTTTGGTTTGTTTTGGAGACTGACTCTATTCACCATGGATATATGATTAAAGTAGAGTATGATGCATCAAAAAATTAAATCAAATAATAAAAAAGAGGTGCAGAAAGTTGATCCACAATTTTTTTCTTTTCTTTTTTTTTCTTCCACCTTACTCCCTCCACTGAGTGATGTCCGCTGCCTCCCAACTCTGACTCCACAATGTGAGGCAGCAGGCTCCTTTTAAGCCAGACCCAAGAATGCTTCCAGTACCACGTCATGTTTTCTAGGAAGCATTTATGGGCAATAAAGAAACTACTTAGGTCCTCTCCTGACAGAGCCCTCTGTCAGTACACCGACAGGGCTACATTTCTGGACTCTATCTCCTCAACAGCCCTGTGGGTGTCTCAACTGGGTTGCTATATGAGGGCCTCTGCCACTTGGCATATGGGGGAATGGAAGTGTTGCCGACTTTCGGGTCCCACTGGTCCATCTGTTATATCATACCGGCTGGGTTATTTCTCTACACTGGCCTCCCGTCCGGGTAATAAATTATCCTCCTTCCCAGTTAAGATGCCTGTTCACACACACACACACACACAAATATGGGCAAAAGTAGGTTTACAGTTATGAGAATGTGAAACACAGTTTATTCTTGTAATTTTATTTATAGTAATTACTAGGGGGCTTACCCCCTGCTCACTTCGCTTGCCAAACCCCCCTGCCTGTGCTACACACCAACCAATTTGCATCTCTGCTGCTCGTGTTGTGAAGAGGGGGGCTGAGCGCACCCCAAGGAGACATGACCGCTTCTCCGAAATCCCCTCTTAAATGGTGATACAATCGGAAACAAATGCAGTTTTTTTTACCTCCTCTTTGCTCGATCAGCTGCTGGCTTACTGCTGCTGCTGTGCTGCATGATCTGTATCTCGTGCTTGAAACATTTAAAGCCTGTACAGCAGCTGTCTTTGTCATCTACTCTTTGTCTTTTATTTCTGGCCCCGGACGTGGTTAAATCTGTTGGCACAAAGTCTCGTCTCTCGGGAGTTTGATCAATTCTGAAAAGAATGATACCAAACATACAGTGGGATGTAAAAGTTTGGGCAACCTTGTTAATAGTCATTATTTTCCGGTATAAATCATTGGTTGTTACGATAAAAAATGTCAGTTAAATATATCATATAGGAGACACACACAGTGATATTTGAGAAGTGAAATGAAAGTGTGCAATAATTGTTCAAACAAAATCAGGCAGGTGCATAAATTTGGGCACCACAAAAAAGAAATGAAATCAATATTTAGTAGATTCGCCTTTTGCAGAACTTACAGCCTCTAAACGCTTTCTGTAGGCTCCAATGAGAGTCTGGATTGTGGTTGAAGGTATTTTGGACCATTCCTCTTTACAAAACATCTCTAGTTCATTCAGGTTTGATGGCTTCCGAGCATGGACAGCTCTCTTTAACTCACACCACAGATTTTCAATTATATTCAGGTCTGGGGACTGAGATGGCCATTCAGAACGTTGTACTTGTTCCTCTGCATGAATGCCTTAGTGGATTTTGAGCAGTGTTTGGTCGTTGTCTTGTTGAAAGATCCAGCCCGCGCAGCTTCAGCTTTGTCACTGATTCCTGGACATTGGTCTCCAGAATCTGCTGATACTGAGTGGAATCCATGCGTCCCTCAACTTTGACAAGATTCCCAGTCCCTGCACTGGCCACACAGCCCCACAGCATGATGGAATCACCACCATATTTTACTGTAGGTAGCAGGTGTTTTTCTTGGAATGCTGTGTTCTTTTTCCTCCATGCATAACGCCCTTGTTATGCCCAAATAACTCAATTTTAGTTTCATCAGTCCACAGCACCTTATTCCAAAATGAAGCTGGCTTGTCCAAATGTGCTTGAGCATACCTCAATCGGCTCTGTTTGTGCTGTGGGCGGAGAAAAGGCTTCCTCTGCATCACTCTCGCATACAGCATCTCCTTGTGTAAAGTCGCGAATGGTTGAGCGATGCACAGTGACTCCATCTGCTGCAAGATGATGTTGTAGGTCTTTGGTGCTGGTCTGTGGGTTGACTCTGACTGTTCTCACCATTCGTCGCTTCTGTCTATCCAAAATCTTTCTTGGTCTGCCACTTCGAGCCTTAACTTGAACTGAGCCTGTGGTCTTCCATTTCCTCAATATGTTCCTAACTGTGGAAACAGACAGCTTAAATCTCTGGGACAGCTTTCTGTATCCTTCCCCTAAACCATGATGGTGAACAATCTTTGTCTTCAGGTCATTTGAGAGTTGTTTTGTGACCCCCATGTTGCTACTCTTCAGAGAAAATTAAAGGAGGAGGAAAACTTACAATTGACTCCCTTAAATACTCTTTCTCATTATAGGATTCACCTGTGTATGTAGGTCAGGGGTCACTGAGCTTACCAAGCCAATTTGAGTTCCAATAATTAGTTCTAAAAGTTTTGGAATCAATAAAATGACAACGGTGCCCAAATTTATGCACCTGCCTGATTTTGTTTGAACAATTATTGCACACTTTCTGTAAATCCAATAAACTTCATTTCACTTCTCAAATATCACTGTGTGTGTCTCCTATATGATATATTTAACTGACATTTTTTAGCTTAACAACCAACGATTTATACAGGAAAATAATGACTATTAACAAGGTTGCCCAAACTTTTGCATCCCACTGTACTGTATGTATGTAGGTTTTAAAATAAGCCAGATTTAAAGGGTGACAAAAAAGTGACATAAAAACATCACATAAAATTGTTGCACAAAATCGTTGCACTTTTAGGCTTAGGCTTAGCATTTTATACAGTATATAGAGAGTAGATATTAATTATCATATTATTTATTTGTATTTTTTGTCTTCTTATTTGTCTTCTTATCATTATTACATTGTTATTAGCAAGTAGACTACAAAAATGCGTAAATAATGAAGGCTGGCATCTTGAGCAGCAAAGTGAAGGTTTGTTATAGAGTTGCATATTTATATCTAGAGATCCACAAAGGGAGAAAATGACTTGCGTATCTTAAAATAGTTTTTATTCCTATGCTTTCGACAACCTGCCAGGTGTCATTATCAGAGGAAAATGATTAGACATATAGAAATCAAAGGCAATTTATAGCAAGTGAAGGGTGGTGGAGGAGGGGGAGGTTGTTAGGTGAGGTAGATTAATAAGGTGGGGTTCAGAAGTTGTTGGTCATAAAGTCTTTTTTATTCTTGGATGTTCATCCTTTTAAGCCTGCATATGGGTTCAAGTCCAAGTGTCTGTTAATAGCATTTTCATTAGGAAGCCAACATTCAGCCAACTCTCTGGCACTTTTAGTAATGGGCCTGAATTTTTCTTTCACGGTGTCCCAGTTAAATGTGTATTTGGTGGAATTTGTATATGCATAAATCAGAAACTGTGGGTTTTCTGATGGCATTGCCCAAAATGGGCAAACACTTTACAGATTGTCCTTTTCTATGCTAAAAGCAAAAAATCAACAACAGAGACAAGAAACACAGTTCATAGCATCCCATGCAATGCATGCCCAGCGGTATACATGGGACAAACATCTAAAACAAATAGATTGTTGAAAGGTTAGGAATAAAAAACTATTTTATTTTTCCCTTGTGGGTCTCTAGCTATTAATACAGGGGTGGCACATTGGCGCAGTGGTAGCGCTGTTGCCTAGCAGTAAGGAGACCTGGGTTCGCTTCCCGAGTCCTCCCTGCATGGAAGTTTGCATGTTCTGCCCATGTTTGCATGTGTTTCTTCCGGATGCTCTGGTTTCCTCCCACAGACATACAGTTTAGGTTCATTGGTGATTCTAAATTTCCCCTAGTGTGTGCTTGGTGTGTGTGTGTATCCTGCGATGGGCTGGCGCCCTGCCTGGGTTTGTTTCCTGGCTTATGTTGGCTGGGATTGTCTCCAGCAGACCCCCGAGACCCTGTAGTTAGGATATAGCGGGTTTGATAATGGATGGATGGTTACCAGAGGATCTTGTTTAGGTTATGTGCTAATTGTGTGTCTTAACAGCTTAAATCAGCATTAAAAGTCAAATTAAATGTTATTTTACTATAATATTCAAGTGTTTTGTAATTTGCTGTCTATTTCAAAGTGTATGTGATTGGGGGCAGCAATATGGTGTAAAATAACATATACTGTTTTTCAGATAATGTGTCCCCTATAAAATCTTGTATATATCATTTTATTTTATGTATTTGAATTTCTGAATTTTTGTAAATGACAGGAAATTCTACAAATATAGCTCTGCACAAAGACGATTAAACATGGTAATGTTAAACTTTTTAATACAAAATGTATTAAAAATCATTCATTTATATAAATATAGACACAATGTATACTTTTTGAAAATATATAAAGGAATTAAAATGTTTCATTGGTGCAATAGTAAGTAAAACCTTAAATAAAATAAAATAGTTCTGAGAGGCATAACACTGAATTCAAAATTATTCTTTATAAAAGTGTTATGCATCCAGTTTTTAGATGTCTGAAAAGGAACTTCTGACTGTTATTGTGTCTTCTATTTCAAAAAATGCAAAGGACAAAAACTGTAGTAGTGCCCTGTTGACAAGCAAGTTCCTTATATAAATAGTAAAAAAGCTCAGCATTGCTGTTGCTAAGGAATACCTGGCAACACTCAACAATAGCCCTTTTAAAGGGTCCATGGCAAACACTGACCATGGTAATGGTGCAGGCTTAGGGGAGGCTCTTATTTAAAAAAAATGCCTAGCCACTCTCATTTAGTTCTCAGAAATCATCTGTGTTCCGGAAATTCTGCTTACAATGCGAAGATTCAATGGCGGGCGTTACAATTTGTGTTGTTTAAGACAAGAGTGGCAGCGTCTCTGGCACAGGCGATTTTCAAAAAAAGCTAAGAGGTAAAAATGCTGGTGTTTTGTTAAGGGTCTGAAAAGATGGAAGAGAGAGCATAAGGAAGCAGCAGGAACGCCCACTGAATGTTAACAGAGATCAGCTAAAGCCAAATAACCAATTAGTCAATTAGGGTTGCTGGCTTGTAAATTAAGAGTTGTCTTTTTTTGTATACATACTGGAAATTACAAATAATCAGCTAATCAGATGCTGCACACTATATAAATATTTAGAGCATCCTGAATGTTATTACCCTGAAAAAGAAATATGAAAATATAGTAGACACAAATTAACACCATTACTGCCATGCCATCACTTAAGGGTGTAATTCATAGTTGTAGTGCTGAAGCTGTGAACAAATATCTTGTAATAAAAGGGAGCATTATCATTTTATTTAATTTAAAAGCTGCACTCACTCATCTTAGTGTATTTTATAACTTCATATATTTTTTGTGCATGATATTCTTTTTGTTAGTAAATCTACTAAAATATTTAGGAACTGTTACCTTTAGCTTCACCTTTGAATTTCAGTGTTAATATTTAGAAATCAGTATATTTCTTTAGCAACATGCACTGATTTGTTTTTTACATCCACAGTTGTAAGTCCTGGCAATGGTGAACACAGAGGCTTTTTGATAATGACCAGAGCTTGCCTTTTGCTGATGTTCTAGCTGTCGCTACTGTGTTTGGCTACTGTATCTTTCAGTACCATAGACAGCACACTATGGCTTTGTTTTCATGCAGTCCTCTGCTGATTTTAGTAAAATAATCACATACCATCCCGGAAAATGAAATATCTTTCTATAACTGCAATTTATTTGTTTTGTTTATGAAGCCATTCATTACATATAAGTTTTTAATTATAATTTTTATTTAGTATGCAGACATCTTCAATACCTCACAGAGTATAAATATTTGAAACATTCTTTTTAATGTAGGAACATGTATTACTTTGAGATTTAAAAGTATTCACACATAAGTATTCTTTACAGCATTTTAAGTTTCTCCATATTTAGTGTAGCTTGGAGATTAGTTACACTTAAATTCATTTCATTATATTAGCATTATGTAATATTCTGATTAAAGGTGGAAATTCATAGCTGCAATCTGTATCAATTACAGTTCATTTTTCATTCATCCTTCAGTTTCATGAATTCATTTACTTGGTGTGTGTTTGCAGGAAGCTGGAGTCTACAGCAAAGGATAATGAAATACCTGTATAACCCACAATTCAATGTGATGTGTAATTAATTCAAAGAATACTCACAAATCTATGACAGTTTAGTTTAGTTATATTTACATTAAAGGTGATGTCACATTATATAACTTCTAGTTGCAGGGTATGTCAGGTTTTCTGACTAAAGTTGCTGATCTCATGAATTTAAATGACAGAAACCTGTTGGACATGTCAAATTACGTGACTGTGTACTGTTTTTCCAACATAGTCATGCTTGGACCTTTTTGTGATAATAGGCTGCCCGACGGAGACATTGCTGTATGAAGGAGAAACAGGCATGACGAGTCCAGCCGCCAGCCACAAACTCATTCCTTTTTTCTTTTTTTAATTTTGTCGTGGTATGTAAAACATGAGACATCAGGCAGACAAGGTTCTCGTCTGTTTGTGAGTTCTAAAACACCAATGTTCCTTATTCGTCATCATTTTCAATTGTACTTCAAGATGAACATTTATTGGTTGTTAGCTCTCAAGCGCACAGAGCCAGCCTGCCCTTACAACTAAAGACAAAATCAAACCTGTCTGATTTTGTAGACTGGTGAGCTGTGGACAAGCTATAGTGAGTCAAAGAAAATATTACCTTAGGTGGTCAACTGCCTCTGAGTCACTAAGATTATGTAAATGAAGGCAACAACTGAAAATCATTTGAAAAGTGATCTAATTTGACATGGTATTAACATTGCAAACATCCCATTAGGGCCACTTTTCTTTGTAACTGAAAATGGAGTCATAAATTTAAAGAGTAATCTTATTAATCATGAAGAGGGCACTAGCATTGAAGGATTACAAAACAGCCAGAAGTCATTTATATTTCTGTTCTGCTTGGCAATAAAGCATGAATTTAGGAGGAAACCACATGTCATCGTGGATCCATTCATAAGAATAGTGGTATTGCTTATGGACAAATTTGAAAATTTACAGAAGGCAAGGAAGAATTGTTGGTCAAAGTAAGATCAACATAACAAAAGGAAAAAAAATGAGCAAAAATGGTTCATTTAAAATGGAGGTGGTCTTGAAATATATTTGGCAAGATCAGTGGCATAATGGCAGTCAAACAATTTGCTACAGAAAAAAACGTGTGCTAAAAATATCAAGAAATAAAGGGAAGACTTAAGAATGTAGGATAAGCAAGTGGATAACATGATCAGGTGATCAGGTCATTTCCATCTCCAGGAAACAAGAGCAAAAAGTATGGCTATAGAAAGCACAACTAAACGATTTTCCTATGGGTGAGGGATGGTGCTTTGCAAAGAAAATTGGTAAGAAACAGCGTAGGGTCTAACACAAGTTCAGGTAGAGTAAGGTAGCAGACATTTACTGTTAAACAAAAAAATATGAGATTCCTTGTGGAATGTGTGTGTAGATTGAAACTAAGGCTAGAAATAGAGAACTTTACTGAACAATGGATCAATAGAAAATAATAGTTTAAATATTGTAATTGTATAGCACTTGACATATTATGTAAGATCAGCTTATGCACTACACAACTCTGGTGCTTTTTACAGAGAATGCTGACAGCAGAATTGAATGTGACAAAGTATTGCCAAAGATATCTAAGGAGAATGTTTGAGAGTCCAACAGAATAGTCAAGGCTGTGATGAATTTTGTCCAAGCCTGCACTTAAAAACAAAAGCATATCAACTGCAATTGTTGTGATTCAAAATTCTAGTGTATTAGGATTATTAATAAATCAAGAATTAACATCATCTATTAAGCATGTTTTAGTTTCATGACTGTGAGAAATCCAAAGTGAACATTTTTTCAATAAGTTTCATTTTTCAAGGATGTGTTTTTTCTATGACTTGGAAGTAAAGATAATGAGAAAAAAGGCTTTTTTGAAACACGAACAGTGTTAAACAATAATAAATCTATTAAATGTGTGCTGTGAAAAAAGTGAAATTTTTGTCTGTAATCTGTAAAAAAAAAGCTTAGAACGACAAATTAATTATTTACATTTTCTTTTTTATCAGTGACTTAAAATTACTCAAGCATAATGTGTAAGGAATATCGTGTTCACTTCAGATGGTACTACATTTGGAAGATGACTGTGTAGTTGGCACTTTTAGTATATTATTCATTAGATCTGTAAAGTTGTCACTTCTAATGTAAAGTGTAATTTGTTAACAGTCACGTTTGTATTGTTTACATTTTCATTTCTTACTTTGTGGAAGTATTGTGGCCTGCATAAGAGACTTTCTTATACTGTTTAAGACTTCAGGCTTGTGTGGACTGGTAGAATTGCAATTTTGTTATTCTTCTTCTAATGTCATAATTTGCATCTTTCTCATTATACAGTATGTGTCATTACAATGTCAAAAATTCTTTTGTACTGTATCTTATATACTTATCATATGTATTCATCAAATTCTTTCATGTGAAGCCTGAAAACCATGAGGACTGATTGAGATCATTTATTTTAGGTAGAATGCCTAGAGGAGGCTGGGTGGTCTCATGGCCTCGGAACCCCTGCAGATTTTGTTTTTTTTTTCTCCAGCTGTCTGGAGTTTTTTTTTTTTTTTTTTCCTCCTTGGCCATCAGACCTTACTTTTATTTTTTGTTAATTAGTATTGCCTAATTTTATTTTTATATTTTGTCTTTTTTCTCTTTCTTCATCCTGTAAAGTACTTTGAGCTACATCATTTGTATGAAAATGTGCTATATAAATAAATATTGTTTTTGTTGTTATGGAATTTGGTGACTGTAAATCATCCCAAAATAAGCCATTTGTTTGTGTGAGAAGCAGGAGGCAGCTGAAGGATACCCATAAGTGTTAATGTGATGTACAGTAGCATATCATTATTAAAGTGTAAGGGTTAGAAAACTTTTGCTGAGTGTGTCCATTTCCACATCTCTGTTGAAAGGTAAATCAACCATCAAATGTTAATTCTCAAAAATGTATATATTTACAAAAAATTGTAAAGGCTAGCAAGAATAAAAATGAAAACATATTGATAGAACATTGGATGTTATTGAAGATAGCTGTTGTGGTGTATGGCCGGCCGTGTATCCCGACCAATACCCCCAAGCTGCCAGGTGGAGCCCTCCTTGCAGTATGTAAGTCCCCAGAAGACCAGCAGGGCATCATGGACATTGTAGTTTTTATACGCAGCCCTGCTAGATGCCATGGGGGCCACTAGGAGACGCTGCAGGGAGGAATAACGCGTATTTTCCCTACGCCCCAGAAGCACACGTGGACAAGGGGAATGACGTGCTTCTGGGGTGAAGAAAAGGACTTTTTACCTGACCCAGAAGTGATTGAGAGTCACATGGACTGGGGATTAGAACGCTTCCGGGTCAGGGTATTTAAAAAAATTGTGGGAGTTCCCAGATGGCGAGCTGAGCTGGGTGGAAGGGTGGCAACGTGTCTTGGAGTCGGAGGATTGGATTATTGTATTGTTGTATTTGTGATTTGTGTATGAGTATAGTGGAGGAGAGGGTGCTTTGTGCACTGTGGCATTTAAATAAAGACAACTTGTGGACTACCTGGTGTCTAGAGTCATGGACAGGGGTTCAAGGGAGCGAGAGCGCCCCCTATCTGTCACACTGTTTAATTTGCACTTCTTTAAAAGTGACACCAAAAATGTGCAGGTATAATCGCAGTGTTTTCAGCTGTGACCAAAACTCTTCATTCACTTTGCTTTTTTTTCTCATGGAAACCTTATCTTTAATTTTTATTATGCATTCAGTTGTACATTATGATTTAATTTTCATCAGTTCTATTGATTTAAGGTAAGCAAAGCACAATGGAAAAATTATATTTTCATGCACTTGAATGTTTTCTGCTTGGATGACTAGAATGGCTTATTCTGAAAGAATGGTTATTATATCAATACAGATAGTGCTATTTATTTATATAAAATGCCCACATATAATTTAAAACATTCAGTTTTAATAAAATAAATATTAGCCGGAAGTTAACTTATCTCGTGTTATTTAGTATTCCCATGGTTATGAATATACCATATGGCGTCTGTAACCATTTAATGCTGCGAGTTTCTAATCTTGCAAAAGCTTTTTAATAATATAATTTTAGTTGAGACTGAGATAACACACATGTTGTGGGCAGTATGGATCTCTAAATTACACAAAGGGTATAATTATAGTAAATTCTAGATAAGTCCTAGAGAAGTCCAATCAGACTGACTCCAGGACTTTGGGAAACAAAAGGAGTTGAAGTTTTGTTTGTTGGTAGTTAAAATGATTTCTTCAATAAGAGCACAAGGTTATAAGCTGGAAGCTGGTTAAGGGTTAACTTTGCACAAACAGCAGAAAATTCTTTCTCCACACAGAGAACCATAAACACATGGAACAGGTCAGGTAAGATAAAATGTGGATTAGTTGCACATTGTCATTTTTTTTTTTTTTTAAATGTGTTATAACAAAATGCATTTTTTGGTAACACTTTTAGTTTAGGTACTGCAAAGATACATCTATTACTCATTTAATATTATGTTAAAAGCTTCTTTTTGTGATAATACACTTACAAAACATCAATGAAGTGGTTATTCTTCTCTGCCATATGGCCTACTAAAATAACTTTGGAAAAGTCAAAGGTGGCTTAAGTGAGACACGTGTCTCTTGTTATTGCATACTTCATTATAAGACTTATATTATAATCCTTCATATTCATAAGTAATCTTACCAGCATATCAAATGTCACACTGCACAGAGATGAATAACCACTTTATTAATGCTTTATAAGCACAATTAAGAATAAAAAAAAACTCTTTGTCTTGTTGGATAAGAGTAAATGAGTAGTAGATGCATTTTTTTCAGTACCTAAACTAAAGTGTTACCCATTTTTTATTTTTGTTTATTTCACTTTTGTTTATTGATAACCTCACCAGGCATTCTTTGTTGTAATGCTGCGTTATTTGAAAGTACACCATTGGATGCTATGACAGCCATTTTGGGAACAAGCTTCACATCATGCACTCATCTGCACTCTTTGTAATATAAAGAAAAGACTTCCTTACAAAGAAATTAAAAGTTAAAAATAATATCCTACATTTTCACCTTTGAAATGTTTGGCAGTTATTAAATTTGTTTGACACCCACTTCAAGTCTCTCTGTTTCAGTCTTACTAGGAATCTGCCATTAAATAACACTCTTGCCTTCTCACTAAAAACTTTCAATAAAGATTGATTTATTATGGAAGGATCTAAATCTAAATCTTTAAACAAAACTGAATTTCTGTAGTGAAGATGGCATCAGGAATTCTATTATTGCCTCGTTGGTATTTTTTAATGTAATGTAATATATCATAAGCACGACGAGCAAGGAAAAGGCGTAATACAAATAATAATTTTTTTTTTTATTATTATTATTGATGATGTTGTTGCTTGAGAATAAATATAATGAATTAACTCAAAAATTGAAGTGTTCTTGGCAGCACCAATGTTGAATATTTTAACCTCAATGTTAGCTCAATTAACTCAGTGTTCTCCATACACATTTAGAACTTTACAGAAACAGTTTTATCCTCATTCATTATATCGTACAGATCCTTTACTTCCAAATCAATGCATTTCACAGCCATGCACATTTCTGTTCATTGAACACAAGAGCACCATGACATTCAGCTCATCACATTCCACCACCACATAAGTGTTCACCTGCTACAACACCCAGATCTGAGATTTCATTTCAGTGCACTTTGTATTTAAACTGTTATATTCATAATAACATTCTCAATAACTTTCTGCACCTTATAGCCACGTGCTGCTCACCTTAGCTCACACTGCAGCTGCAAGATATTCGGATTTGCTTGTTGGGACTTTGTAGATTTGCTGTGTACTACAGGCTTCACAACCAAATGACTTTTTACATACTGGATTACTCGGTTAAGTGCTGGTCATGTGTTTGCACAGTAAGATCCATGTTTGTCCATAAGGTAATTAGAATTTCCATATTTAGATATATCGATCTTACAGCTAAAGGACAGTTTCCAAGCAGGAAACATTCACTGCAAGCTGAGGAATGCCAGAATCTTCTAGATAAAAAAGTCTTTGTTATGAGTGTAATTCTTCATGCTTTTTGAAATAAAAAAATGAAGGCAAAGGAAAAATATATTATTAATCTCTTTAGTGTATTATGTTGGACTCCAAACTCTGACATTTTGTGTTTAATTCCCGCTAGTCACACTGTGTGACTATGAGCAAGTCTCTTCACCTGCTGGTTCTTGTATTTTAAAAAGGGACACATATTCAGTAGGTTTTAAGACTTTTATTTTCATGTTTGGTCCTCTTTGTCTCTATTTTAAAATGTAAGAAAAGACTACTTGATTTCTTTGTTACATAAAATACTTCCTTTTAGAACAGAATCTCTTGTAGCAAATTAATATACCATGATTATGAAGAAACAACTTTAACTTGACAAATACCAAATTATCATTTATTCAGTGAAAGGACAACAGGTTGTATTAGGACCATTTGCCTTTTTTTTCTAACTTTTATTTAATTTATTTAACGCATGTAATATTCCATACAATCAAGTCAAACTTAAAACTAAAGGACCCTTTAGCTTTTAATCTCAACTATGAGTTTTATTTTTTGATTTGAGGATCAATTTTATGTGTTTTCTTCTGGTGAAGGTTTCTAGCTTGTTTACTGACTGTACTTCTTGGTTCCCTCTCAAAGAACACTTTCATCTCCTGCCCAGTTTCCACTAAAATTGTCCTATGGACACACTGATTTCCACATTCATCACAATACCAACAAATAAATAAATAAACAAACAAAAGAAGTTAAAAGTTGTTCGGGAGGAACCTCACCTACATAAATACAAAATATCTCGCCTACAATGATATTTCAGACATTTATCTTAGGAAGTATTAGCCACTTTTTGAGAGAACTTTGTAAGAGTATTTAAACCTGCTAAGTCAGTAACACTGTAGAAAGTGGGACAAGTTGCAAATGGCAAAGCCAGCACTTACCTTAGCATAATCTTTGTTTACCTTTTTACAAAAGTATTCTTCCTTATTTCAGTCTGTTGCTTTTTTCATTCTTTTAAATTTTTGTTTGTCACCATAGTTTTCCCATTGACAATTACAGTTTTTGTTCACCTTTTCTGTGTATTCAGACAGCTGCATTAATCCAGAGTCACATTATACAACTTCTGGTCAGAGGGTATGTCAGAGTAAATGACTGTGTAACTAATTTCTAGAACGGTTTCACATTTCCATGCATCATGAGGTTGGCCTTTTTTCCTAACAGCTAATGATGAACTCTCCAACAGAACTGGTGGCTGTTTGAAGGATTTACAGGTAAAGCAAATTCATCTCTACCATTTTTTTTTCTATTTAATTCATGGTACATTAAATAACAGACATCAGATGGATGAGGCACTCTCAGTTTATGAGGTCCAACTCATCCACTTTCTATTCTTTGTTGTTGCATTCTATGCATTAGATATTAGACTTCCAGGTGAGTGCTCATTGATTGTCAGCTCTAATGCACAAAAAACCTGCCCCTATGTTTCAAGACCAAATCAAACCTAGAGTAGTTGGAGTGTGTCACAAGCTTTGTACTATTACACGACTTGCAGTTATGGGTGAGTGCCAGAATGACCGTCAGCTCACTAAGATTCCAGAATGTAAATTAAGTCAGAAAAAAATAAAAATCGTTGAAAAAGTGGAATGCGACATGACTTTCACTTATCAACTCATTCTACAAATACACTAACAAAGGTTTCACCCAGTATTCATGAGGTCTTTCTTTGTCCTCTTTTACAAACATTAAATAATCTTCCATGAGTTTTCCCATCTGTTTATTACAAGGGGAGAAAAAGTAAGTAGTTAGGGTAAGAACCTATTTTCTTGGACAAATATCCCATAAGGCAGAGCTGCAGATAAAAGAAGAAAAGTAAGAAAAGAAGAGGAAAACACAAATGTATGCCTTGGATTGTGAATATGTGGTATCACCGAATGAATAAAAGAATGAATGAGTGCCAGGAAGGATTGAAGGTTTGCCACAATATCTGAAAGACAAATTGCATTAGAATAAACTTAAATTGGCTGTGTGAGCATTAAAATGAGAAAATGTGCCTGTCAATTTATTTTATAACCTAGCTACTTTTCTTTCTTCCATCAAGTATACAATAACTTGTATACACCATAACTGTGCCACTTTATTTTCTGAAATATTTGAATGTAATATAATAGGAAAGACAATGTTTTTTTAATTATTACCTGTGCTATAGTGTTTTACTGATTTAAGGCTTTCCTTACAGTGTTATCATTCAGTATCATGTGACACAGTTTAAATAATGATTTCTAATGCATCACCGTAAAGGAAAAATTTCTTTTATTAAGAAAATTACATTACAGAATTAAGTTTTGAAAAGTGATCACCTTGCCAATATATTAAAGAACAACAAGTCTAAGAAAGAGTATGCCAGACAGAATGACCAAGAAATAGAACAGAAAATGAATTTGAAAGGGACAGCTCTTTACTATAATTTCACTGCATGTCAATAGTAATCTAACTACATCCATTCATTTAAGAAAGGCATTTATTTTGCTGCACGGCTGCAATTGGAAGACCTCAAGTTTCAGTCCCTCATTTGTCGGTCTTTATGTGTACACCTGTTTGCACAGTAAATGCATCCTGTTTAATAAATTGAGGTAATCCTTTGGCACTAACACCCAAGACAACAATCCTTTCCAGTTGAACCAGATAATTATAAAGGACAAAATGAATCAAACCTTGCCATCCAGTGAGGTTAAAATTACTAAACCCCTCCCAGAGTGCAGTAGGTTGCACTTTGATATATAACCCTATTTATAATCATTCTGACCCCTTTTTTTAGCATCTTCAAACATTATCATCCCTGAATCCAGCTTCAGCTCTGCTCAGTTTTAATAGCTGAAAAACTTATAGTAAATCAAAAATCTTATTTTTACTGTGTCTATAGTTTGAGGCTAGACCTTTTTGTATTTTTGTTATGCCGTAAAGTCTAGTGAAACATCAAAATAATTAGGTTAGTAGTTAAAAAAAATTTCTAGACTGGTAATTCAGGGTGAAAGCCATATAAGATATTCTTGTTTAGACATTTGAAAAGAAATAAATCAAAGAAGTAAACACAGTGAAGAAGTATGTTTTATAGTCAAAGAAAGAATACTTAAAGCTAGAGTTTCCAGAAGCTTTCAAATGAACAAAGAGATATTATCCCTTCAGCATGATTTGAGTGTGTTTTCTCCCTGTGGGCGATGCATAGTACACCCCTGGTGGGATGTTAACCTGAAGGAATCCAAATAACTTCAGTTGGCTTGTCACTATGAGGAGAAGCACTAACTGTACACAGAGGTCCATCAGTATTGTTCAGTTCATTGCCATATCACAGTAATTCAGCAAAGCAATTTCAGTTGGGCCTTTTCCACTCCCAATCTTATCCCTTATAGCATTATAGATGGCTATAGGTTAAAACGTAGATGTAGGTTGACTAATAAACTGAAGGTTTCGTAAGAGAACTTACCTGCTACTTGGCCATGAAAAGCTGGTAAAATGTTTAAAAATTGTGACCTTGGATTTGAAAGTGCCAGTTTCCAACTCATCCACATCACAGTGTGTACAAAAGGACACAGTCTGTGGTAGAGCTGAAACCCTATTTTTCCCAAATTGGGTTTATCCAGGTCTTGCCTACATCTTATCATTCTGCCCCTTAAAATAATTAAGAATAGATGAGGTAGGAAACCACTTTTGTCAGAAGTCCCACACCCCTAATTAAATGAACTCAGCTTAAAGCAGTTATGCAAATACAACTCTCACTTCACAAATGCAAATAAAAGGACTGAATGGTACATGTCAGTAGCACCTAATCTGCATTCATTTGCTAGCACCTAAGAGAAGATATACAGTCTTAAGTCTTTTCTAAGTTCACAGAGCAAAAGTAGACTTAAACAACACAATCCCATGATCTCTTGGGTATTTGTGTTGGACCATTGTTCCATAGCCAGTACAGTATTCACATTTCTTCTTCCTGAATCAAACATTAACCTGTTGGACAAAGACTCTGTTCCTATGCATTCTCACAGAACCAATAAAGTTTAATCCGTATGTATTTGGAACATACTCTTGGGTCTCTAATTTTTAAAAGGGAAACCACTGTTTTCGCAAGTCTGAAGACATTGTTTTCACATCCATATCAGAAGGAAAAGACATGTTATCCATGACAGCCCCACATAGTTCAGTTCTTTTAAAATTTCCCACAAAATCTTATCCATTGCTTTGACCTTGCCACTCCAAAGCTTCTTCATTATTGTAGTGACATCAGTAATTAAAATGGGCCAAGACCAAATCAAAGCTTATGGCATATCCACTTGGTTTAGGAAATTCTCATAGTGCTACTTCTCTTTTAAAACAATTTGCCCTCAGGACCAGTTCTTCTTCTGTATATGTGAGAACAGACTGGATACCTACTGTTCATGAGTGGATGGATAGTGCATCAGATCCTAAAGTCATTTGCTTTAATACCTAGATGTTTTGAACCCTTCAATACATGCTATCTTCCTGGCCTGTTGATGCCTCTCACTCATATATGAAGGTGTTCCTGGTAACATTGGATGGAAAACCTTTTTAGGCAGCATGGCAGCTTTCCTTGCAAAAGAGCACTTACTGGCTACAGATTCTAGCAGTTGCCTATATAACTAAGGTCTTGAACAGAGTCCTTTTGAGACTCCACCTTTTTATCATAACTTGCATATATTGGGGATAAAAAACCGGTAAACTCACTACAGATAGTAAATCCAACTCCATTAATGGATTCTCTTCTATACAGTATGTCCTACATGGAAGCTCTAGACAGAGTAGAAGGTACACCACCCTCAGCTAAAAAACGTGGAACAAGTGCCTGTGCTGCATACAGAGACATTTTTACTTTATTTAAACAGTTTTATCAGACTCCCACAGAACAACCTGGCCCTGCTATGTACCAAATAACAGTTTCCATCACTAAGGTGTAGTAGGCCAAAACACAAAATCCATGCCCTTCACAGATTTTTCACACTGAGTCCACTTTGGCTATCTTGATTATCTTGCCACCAGGTGCAATCTAACACCTCCAGATCTGGATTGGGCCCTAGTGCTCTTGTTCCAAGAGGAGTTTGATTAAAAATAATTAGCACCTCATCAAAGTTTTAGCCCTGTATTTTGTTAGTCTTATTTCTCCCCATAGACCAGTTAAAGAAGCACACCACTGTCAATATACCTCTAAAAACCAATAAAACACACAAGGTCACAATCCTAGAAGGACATAAATTAGCAAGGAAATACTTTTAGAATTGAAATTCTAACGTACCCTTCTCCATAAAAAGAAATGTATAATACCTAAGTTGTAATGGTCAGTGTTGGAAGAAAACTTTCTACGACTGGACAAACGCCAATTCTCTTTTTAGCAATATGCTTATTTCTAAAATGCAGCAATTAAAGGCAGCTTGTGCATTGTGAGCTTCTGAATCAACACATTCTTTAGCAGCATTAGGCACTTTAAGCCAGCATCTGGCAACAAAATCACTGAAATTATATCTAATAATTAATGGCATCATCAAGCAGATAAAGGTGAAATCGAATCACTCAATCTAATAGATTTATGTGGAACAAAGAGAGGAATAAGAAACCTTAAACCCTTTGAATATCAGCAGCAATAAATGCATTATTAGATTGAAAATAATTATACATAAGCATCAGGCTGGTGTCACATCTGTTCCAAAACGTATTTACTGTGCAACCTTGCCTTTTAGAACGCATCTCAGGTTTACTAAAGTTACCCTTGCCTTGTAGCTTCCCTTCATTTGCCTCAGAATATTAGGAAGATACATAAACAACAACCTTCTTAGAAATTAACATGAGATGATTGCTTACAGCACCCACTGTAAGCTGAAATGCCTGGTTAAGTCAAAAAATGGCAAAAGCAAATGTTGGAATCAGGCTACACTTTTAATAAAGCAAAAATAAAAAAGAAGAAAGTTTCAGTGTTGTATTTCCATGTATATGAATTATGTCCATATAGTACAAAAGTATGATAAGAAAAAAAAGAAAAGGCTACATTATAATTACACAATATTCTAAAATGCAATAAATCTAATGCTGAGTCATTCCAAGGTGGCGCTCACATCAGTAACATTGGACACATGGCTGATAGCAACTCTGGACTGGGTGTCAGTCCATTGCAGGGTCTACACACATAAACACAAGCTCATTTTAGAATCATCAGTTAACCTAACAAGCTGGTCAAGACAAAGAGAGAAATGAGGGTTTTATTCAAAGACACACTGTTACATTGTGGGGAACTCTCAAATGGCCTTGTGTATCTGAGTTCATGCTGTGATGAACTGGTGTTCTGTCCAGGGATGGTTCTTAGCCTGTCTCTGTTATGCTGGCACAGGCCATATCTTCCGGTGAACTAAGCAGGAAAAAGTTTACTAAATAAAGAAGCGTACTTTAGCTCTGATACAATACATTAGTCAGATGCTACAAAATTCATTTTCAAATCCCTTAAAGTACGGAGTGTTAGAAATACTTATTTTTTACTACTTTCTCTTTAAGGGGTGCAAATCTATGATTCTTTGTTTGAGTTTTTTATACCTTGCATAACTGTATTATTGGATGGATAATCCTAGGTCTGCTTTATATTGCTAATAGTGTTCTTGACACAAGCCAAAAATGTAATCTTAAAAATATATTAGATGCAGCACTGTGATTCTGAATTTGATTAAGCAGGACTTACAGTTAGGTCCATACAGTATGTATTTGGATAGTGACACAATTTTCATAATTTTGGCTCTGTATGTCATCACAATGGATTTGAAATAAAGCAATCAAGTGTAGACGTTCAGCTATAATTTAAGGAGCCCCTGAAAATAGTGAGACCGTGTATAAAAATGGCTGTCATATCTAAATGGCTCATATGGTATTTTTGGTAAACCATTAGTCTACTGTTCAATCAGTTAATGATTGCTTTATTTCAAATCCATTGTGGTGACATACAGAGCCAAAATTATGAAATTGTGTCAAGTCCAAACTTACAGACCTAACTGTAGAATGTTATTGTAATGCTAAGTATTACATACACCACAAAAGGTTAAACACTTTTTATGTTTTTAGGCATAAACTGAAAAAAGTTATACGCTGTACAAAATGATAACTATGTTTGTTAAAACTGTCATATTTCATATAATTTTCCATAATTGTTTACTTCTTTTTTAAATTTTTGTAAAGATGTAGAGAGAGAAAATAGGGAAACTATAAAGACTAATTTTCACACACAATTTACTTATTGACTCAAGAAAGAAGTCAGCAGCTTTCATTTTCCTGAAAACATGCCATAATTAGATTTTAATGACTTGTTTCAGAAATGCTGTTGATTTACTTTTGAATTTCAGCTGTATTAAGCAAATAGTTTTCAGTTTTAAGTGACCCTGCTCTGGATAAGTGGGTTTACAGAATGGAATGGGGAAAAAATGGTACTGCATGGTAGCTGCCAGGATAAAATCTTGCTCCATGAAACCTTAAGTGAGTTTATAAATGGGTGGATGGAGATATGAATGATATCTCATGCTTCATTAAAATCATTTGCTACTTCATTTTGGAGAAACTGAAATATAGATAATTAAAAGCTTTATTGGGTCACACAGAAGTTAGTTCTGCCGCGTAAAGGTTTTTGAAGGCTGTGCTTGAATCCTTACCCTGACATTGTCTGCTTGGGGTGTACATGTTCTCTCTGCATCTGAAATTGTTTTTCTCTAATAAGGCTGGTTTTCGTTTACATTTCAAAGACATATGTGTTAAGCTAATGGCTCTGTCTTGACATAGGGCAGGTGTGGGCACAATATCTAGATTTGATTTGTTTTGCCTAATGGAATCTGAATCCACCTTAATGAAAGGATGGGTGTCTGTATCTGTCCGGTTGCTGTGTCTCTGTCATTCCAAAAGACGGCACATCACAAACGTTTTAGTAATAAAATGCATTGCGTTTGTCATTCCAACAGATGGCACATCAGAAACATTAACACTGCTTTTACAAATCTCATACCTAATTGCATGTAAGTAACACATGCATTACATGGTGAACGGCAAAGTGTTAACATTGTGGTTGACTGTTCCTTCAAATGTATTTTTCTTTATTACTTGGGAGATTTAGGATACATCCTCACTAGAAACTGAAGTGTGAAAAATGAACAAGCATCCCGCACCTTGTGGCAAAAGGAATTGCTTTTAAATATGTTGTATACTGGAGACTAGAAGGTCTTTAAAACATTACAATGAAACAAAGTTGGAAGACAGTAAAGCATGCTGTAATTCCTCGTCCAGCTTTTGGCGGGTAACTCTCCTTTTAATTTTATGGGCTGCTGATGATGAACTGTTGTGAGTCCTTTGTGATTGCTTACACTGCACTGTGACTGAAACAATTAAGGAGGACGCATGGCCTGAATTGACAGAGTAACGGATAAAACTGTCAGGGAAACGAATGGCCACTTGCACAACGTGATCACTCACTGATGCTGAAAGGATTTCACAATAATTAAGCAGAAACAGAACCAACTCTGTTCCGACAGACTTTTTCTTGCAAAGTGTGGCAGAGCAGTGGTCAGACCCTATGCATCTTTCTGCTAACAAGCCCTGAATGCCCTATTAAACAAGGATGTTACAGGCTTTGTGCCACTAGAGTGAAAGCACGCATGAGTGGTTCCTGAGTTCTTATTGGTCTGCAAACCTAAAGGAGAACTTTGGTTACGAGCTTTGACAAAAACAAGCAGAGACAGTGCAGCTAATGATCATTAATTGCACATGGTTTCGCAGTAAAAGACTCCAAACAATTTCTAATGGGAGGAAAGCCCTGGAAATAAAAATTGCCGTCAGGTCAAGCTTCATGCCTAACCCAGTTCTTTTGTATGTTCTTATTCAGATCCAAGCACCCCCATCAATTATCAGAATAGGCAAAATGCTTCCATTTATGCATGGAACTACTGATTATATAAATAATTCACAGTTTTACTGGTCTACTTTCAGATGTGCTATACAAAAAAAAGTATTTTTTAAAAGCTGTGCTGGGAGCAAGAATTGAAACAATTACTTACTTTGCACAAAGCTAAGCTAGCTTGCATGTCTCTGGGATGAGAATGGAAAACCCATGCAAAAACAAGGAGAGAGAGAGAGAGAAAGAGAAACCATGTGAAGTCCACACAGTTTCTAAACCCAAAATTCATATGCAGACTAAGGGGCCCTGATGCAGTAGCATTAACCATCATTCAATTTAATTCAGTTTAGCTGTGGTAGGCCTAATCTCTAACAACAATGAGCAGTCTTACCTGGCTGAAGTTGAAAGTCTGTCACACTGGTGCCAGGACAATAGTCCTCTCCTGAATGTCAGCAAGACAAAGGAGATGATTGTGGACTTTGGATGAAAAAGGCAGAGGCACTTACCACCCACTCAGTATTAGCAGAATTCAGGTAGAGAGGGTGAACAGTTTCAGATACCTGAAGTGAACCTAACCTGGTCTAACAACTACTCCTTGGTGAAGAAGGCAAGACAACCTCTTTGCCACCTCATACAACATACAACTGGGTGTGCACTCCCTAAATTCCAGAACATCTACACCGAGCCATGTCAGATCAGGGCAAAGAAAATTGTCAGAGATACCAGCCATTCTGACAATCCTGATGTCAAATTTGTGCTGTGGTCAGGCAAATGCTGCTGCTGCCTGAAGACCAGTTCAATCAGTTCATACACATCCTAAACCATGGATTGTGCCCTATTGTTAATTCTCCTTTATTAAGTTTTATTATACATTTTTATTATATTAATATGTTATACATTGTACATATTGATATTTATAGAGCTGAGTACTATTTATTGTCTTTATATTCTTCTAATGCACAGCCTTGGAGTTCAGCAATCAGCATTTCAGGACATACTGTATTGTGTATTATTGTATGTGACAAATAAAATGTGTTTTTTATTGTTGTTGATGGCACTTTTCACTAACTGCAGACTCTCAGTGCTGTAACATGTTCATATGTAAAATACAATCACAAAGTATAAAAATAATTATATAATGTATAAACATTAAAAGTAGAGATAAGTTAAAACATTTCAAACTGAATGGCATGAAAGGAGCCTATCAATTTTCTGTATTTCATTACATTTTTTGGATATGTACTCTTTCCAGAGCTCATTCCAGCCTTGGACCCAGTGCTACCAGAATAGGCTGTTGCTCCCCATGACCCTGAACTGGATTACATAAGTTTGAGAATATTATGTTATGTTGCATGATATTAGATAGATTTCCCAGGGGGAAATTTAACTTTTTACAGAAGCTCTTTAAATAAATAAATAGATAAATAAATAAATATACACCCATACTATGGTCTATATGATAGGTTATGTAGTCCATATACAAATTAACCTATACTGTTTTCATCTATGTATTTGTGTAAAACTGTATCCTTAGTTACGGGGTCAAAAACCTATACAAGTTACAATGAGTACAAAGTATGGACTCTCTGTCTATCATGGGATACCTTCTTATATATCCCCATAGCTACTCATACCAGGGCAATTTAGACTTAATAGTCATCCTGGATCATGGAGTATCTGACCAACAGACTAGATAGATAGATAGATAGATAGATAGATAGATAGATAGATAGATAGATAGATAGATAGATAGATAGATAGATAGATAGATAGATAGATACTTTATTAATCCCAAGGGGAAATTCACATATTCCAGCAGCAGTATACTGATACAAAAAACAATATTAAATTAAAGAGTAATAAAAATGCATGTAAAACCAGACAAAAGCTTTGAATAATATTAGCATTTACTCCCCTGGGACATAAATTTGTGAGACTTAGGGACTGTGTGTCAGAAATTGTGATATGTAATACTGGAGCACCACTGGGAGCTGTACTGTCTCACATCCTGTTTACCCTATACCCAGCAGACTTCCAGTACAATACCAGTGCTTTCTACCTACAGAAATGTTCAGATGACTAATCCATCATAGACTCCATTAATAATGGAGATGAGTCAGAGCACAGGAAGGCTGTGGAGAACTTCATTTTGTGGTACAGGGACAGCAACCATCAGCTTAACATCAGTAAGACAAAAGAGCCGGTGGTGATCTTCTGCCATGCTAAACAGTCAATGAGAACAGTCACCATTCATGGAGAGGACATGGATGTAGTGCAAAGGTACAAGTACCTGGGGGGTCCTTATAAACAGAAAGCAGAACATGTCTGACAACACAGTGGTGCTGTCCAAGAAAGAACAAAGCAGACTGTCCTTCTTGAGGAGACTCAGGTCATTTGATGTATGCAGTAAGCTGCTGGAAATGGTCTACCAGTCCATAGTAGAACAATGTATTGTTCTATGCTGTGGTATCCTGGGTAAGCAACTTGAACACAAAAGATGTGCAATGTCTGAACCATCTTATAAGGAAAGCCTTCTTCATCACAGGGCTAACCCTGGACACACTTGAAAGCTGTTGTAGAAAAGAGGATGGTGGCAAAATTGGATGCTGTCATGAAAATTCCCCTCTATTGCCTCCAGAAGGCGCTGTCTTGGAACACTTTTAGCCACAGGCTCATTCCGCCACAGTGTGCTAAGAAGTGCCTCAGGGTTTGTTTTTTTTTTCTGCCCACCACAATCAGGCTATTTAATGCTTCCTCCCAGCCTCCCAAACTAAATGCTTATACTTGTACTGTTTAAGTTCATTTTTAAATTTCTGCACAATATGCATTTATTATTGATTTACTGAATGATTGACTGTATTATTTATGTGGGGCTTTTGTTTTCTATGCTTCAGCTGCTGTATGCTTCTAAATATTCCCTTGGGATCAATACGTTTATTTAATCAAATGTATTAAAATATGTTATTCAGCATTCATGTAGATTTTGTAATACAGAACAAGAAGGGTTTAGAATGTATACACAGGCATACACTGTATATACTGTAGCAATTATTCAGTCTCCGACATTCATTGACTACTTTTTCATTAGTTTGACATCAGTACATCATGACCTGCAGAATATCACATTACAGACATTTTATAGTAATTGCATTTGGTTAACAGATGGTGAGCAAGGAGTTGACAGAAATACATTTGCCTGAGAAATGCTTACGCAAAACATGATTGCTGCTTACAAAACCATTGTCTCAATTGCCTATCTCTTTTGTTGTTTGGGAGAAACCTTTAGCCCCCTCATAGCCTGTAGGGAAAGGTTCAGACAGTACAGTCAAGAAAAGGAAAGCTTGAAGAAAATAATGTCACATAACAGCGGCTGATGCAAAGGGCCTCTTGTGATCAACACATTTAATAACCAGGTATTCTTTCTTCAAAGATCTGAAGATTATAATGTAAATTACTTCATACAAAAGGAAGAAAATGGACGAAGGAATTACCTTTTTTTTAAGTGGCCTTTCCTTTAAAATCTTGATGTAAGACACATCCAACTATTCATTTTCTGCTCTTCATTTTTCATTGTTGGGTCACATGGGGTCGAAGCCAAATACAGTACCATAGAGAACAAGGCAGGAAACAACCCTATACAGGTTGTCAGCTTATTGTAGATCACTCACATGCCCAGAACCACACTCATTTGTAGTGGGCTAATTTAGTAAAATACCTAACCTAATATGCCTGTCTTTGACATGGTGAAGGAAATTAGAGTCTGTCTAGAAAATTTGTACAAACGTTAGGAGAACATACAAGGTACAAACTCAACATTGAATATGACAAGGCTGTGAATCACAGAGACAGCAGCATGAACCTCTTCACCACCATACTGCCCTTATAGGACAATATTCATCCATCCATCTTCCACACCCACTTATCCAGAATAGAGTCACAGGGTAGCTGGAGCCTATCCCAGCAAGCATTGGGCACAAGGCAGAAACAGCCCATTACAGAGTGAGCACACACACATATCAGAATGAGCACACACACATATTTATCATTGCCACTTCGCCTAACCTGCATGACTTTTGTCTGTGGGAGGAAATCTGAGAACCCAGAGAAAACCCATATGTACACCAGCACAACATGAAAACTTCATGCAAGGACAACCAAGAACTTAGACCTCTGTCTCCTTGTTGCGAGGGAGAAGCCTTTCTATTGAGCCACCTTGCTGCACTGTAGGAAGACATTGACATAATAATGTCACTGTATACTGTATATAACATATTCATTGTATTTGCAATAAACCACATGCCTTCTAAGAACAAGACCCAACAGTCTAAATACCAGGACCCAGATTGGCACACCTCACTGCCTAAAGTGCTATCATTTTTGGAAATGTTAATTTATGAAGTGCATAAGATATGCACTGACAAATCAGATGAGTACACTGATGCCTCCATGACATGAAGCATGTCATGTTATTTATTAAAGATGATAAAGACTTGCTCTGTAATAACTTTGTAACAAATATTGGTAAATCAACTAATTTGATTTATTGACTGGCCGATTGCTGTTTGTTTTTAGAAGAAAACATGACGTTTGCTTCTGGTTCAACTCTTTTTAACACAGCATTGTGCTTTACTTCTCTGTCTGTTTAATTTTACTTTTTAGAAGGCATATAAACATGTATGTAAAGTTCATATGGATTGAGTTGTGATCAATCATATCCAAATAAATAGTCAAACTGAATTGACAGCATAATGATAATTATTGGATAAAAAACTCAGAGGTAAAACTGACTAGGTGATGTTCTCTGAAAATCTGCTTATGTTTTGCATTAATCTGTGTGCACTGATCTTGGTGTTAAAAAAGGAAAACATTTATAGGGCACTAGGGCATACTGTGGAAGAGATAGGATTTACACAACTGGAACAGGCCACACTTGAGCCAGGGAGTGAATAATACCCTGCTTGTATCGGAAAAAGAGCAAAGAGTATTAATGTATTAGTAGTTTTAATAAATAGTTGTAAAAACAAAAATACAGAATTAAATATATTATAGTAATGTTGAAAATATTCATCAGCAGGTGTCTTACACATGCGAGTACGAGTCAACTAAAGGGCCTAAATAATGGCAATTCCACATCCAACCAGGGGGCGGCTGGGGTGCACTAACTGTCCCTCTCAATCCCTTGGAGACCATTCTCGGGAAATCCCACAGAGTTCTGGCACCCCAAAATGATGATGTCACTTCCTGTTCCGGAGTCTCAGACAACGTCACTTCTGGTCCTGCTCCCCGATGACATCACTTCCTGTTCTGGCACCTCTGATGACATCACTTTCTTTTCCGGAGTCTCTGACAATGTCACCTCCAGTCCCACCTCTGATGATGTCACTTCCCCTTCTGGGCCAGATGACATAACTTCCTACCCTGGCCTTTAAAGCCGTCATCTTGACTTCATATAATCAGTTCTGTTTTAGTCTCTGTCTTGTAAACATACCTTTCTGTCTTGAAAAACACCTTTTTGCAGCCAGGATATATTATACAGGTGGCTGCCCCAAACCTTTATAATGTATTTTTGTTATTCTTGTGACACGGGATAGAATCAGTAACAATGTGAAAATGAATTTTAACTTTCTAAAATTATTAAAATAAAATTCTTCACACAAAGTTATATATAGCTACCCAGAGAATGCCTTGAAAATATAAATAAAAACCTTTAAAATATATGACATAATGCTCTATTACAAATAATTTTTATACAACATATTCAAATGTTAAATCTGCCATAATTCAGCCAGGATTCCTCCCCTGGCTGGGGTAAAATTCCTTGGTTTATCTCCTTTGTGTTAATTTATGTGTCATTAATTTACAGTATGTTAATGTTACTTTTGTGAATTACCTGCTTTGTTCTCTGTGCCTGTATTATGTTCCATGTGTTTTGCGGGTGGTCCCCCAAGATGCAGGAAGATCCGTTCACCATTGCATGTGACTGGCCTCAGCTGTATAAGCCCACAGTTCCTTGTAGTTTTTCTGAAAGCATTTGGGAGTTTTGAGTGAGTTATTGTGATTTTTCTGTGTCTTGTGCTTATTGCGGTTTTCCGCAGTTTTGACCTTTTTGTTTTTTGACTTCACCTTAGATTTCGTGCTTGGAATTGTCTTTTGCAGGCATGTTAATTAGTTATTTGTCACCAAAAGACAATGTTTTGAGCTATAATTAATTGATAAATAAGTACAATTTGCTTAAATGATATCATTCTTGAAATTAATCTGAAAAATTCGTTCTAAATATTGTGTTAGGAGTGTTTCTTGGTGGTAACTCCCTATGCACAAAATATACACCAAATAAATGCAAGTACTGCCTAGAAGTAATTGTATTAAATGTATACGCCTAAGAGAGTGTTATATATCAGGAAGTGAAAAAGATGCAAAATAAAAAGAGAACAATACAACAAACCCTGCAACCTCAACCTGATGGATGTCAGGTGGAGTGACTCACTCAGTTATGTAGCTCTTAATTTAAGTAAAAAAAAAACACTTCCTTATCCTTCCTTCCTTCCTTCCTTCCTTCCTTCCTTCCTCTATTGTGATTCCCTTTCTTTTATCCACCTGTTGAGTTCTTGCCCCAAATCACCTCTGAAATTTGAACATACTTGACCTCTGTCATCTTTAGCCATCACGTCCCTATGCTCTGCACAGTGCTTTTTAGGCCATGCACCTCTTCTTGAATACACTTGCACCTTTTTACCTGCATGCAAGCATTTTGCAGTCTATTTCCAAAATAAAAGTTAGGCATTCTGAACACCTACCATTTGTTTTCTTAAATCTATGTTAAGGTTTCATGCCTCTTCACAGGTCTCTTACTGGTATCATTGTCTTTTGGACACACCTAGAACGCCTATAGAGCTTACCACCTTCTGGTGGTACACTGTTCTTTTTTGTTGCCACTGTCAGTTGAGGTTTCTTCGTCCTCTTTTGTCCTGGATGGGCCCTGCCTCTGTCTTGTGTCACTGTAATTGATGAAATATAAATAACTGGAAGGTGCATCCTGCATCTGGCATCTGCTCAAATGTCAAGAAACAAAGATCCAAATCAAAATTTGTGTTTAGAAGTTGTAATGGATGGCAGGCATGGGCTTGTGTTCCAGCCGGGTTGGTTCAATACTATAATTACCTTGAGGAGAAGGACAGGAATGGATATGCCAGTACAATGGAGGGACAGGCGGAGGCAATTTAATTGGGTTATTTACTTGCCTGAAATGCTACATGGCAGCATCCCAGGGTTACAGTACCTTTGCAGATACTCATAGGGTATGTTGGGAAATGTATAGTAGTCCTATGGGGCAGCCCTGTTAGGCTCTATGGGTGCTGTCCAGGGGTGCTGAAGGGATTTTGTGCTCCCTACTTCATATGATTTCTGCCTAACCCAGAAGTGCTTCTGTGTGATAGTGTCGTGGCACCAGAAGTACTCCTGGGTCTTGAATAAAGGAAGCAGCTCTGCTTCAGTACAAGAGAGTCAGAGTCGGGAGAGAAGCTGAAAAACACTCGTGTGGAGGAGAGAAAGGAGAGAAAGAAAGAGACAAAAGGATATATTGTGTTTGTGCTTGTGCTTATGAATGACCTGTGAAGGTATTTGCACAATAAATCATTTGTTTGAACCTGGGACTTGTGTTTGGGGCTTGGGGTGCTACAATACCCCCTACTGGTCACAATGTGCAGAAGTACCTTGGGTCTCCAGAGGGAGTTCTAAGCACTGTATTCAGAAGGGTTCTGCGCAACATTTGGGAAGCAATTCATGGCCAGGCGTTAAAAAGTTCTTCTAGGGCTGGCAAAATTAGATTTGGGAACTGAGTGCATTCATGGGATCAACTGTTGAGAAGAAAGAAGGCTTGAGCCCTGAGGAAGACATACAGAAAGTAAAATAAAGGAGTGTTTTGGTGTTAATTGTAGGTGAACAGGCAGACAGAAAGGGGTTGTCAATTCTGTTTAGTTAAGCCCAATGAAATTCTCAGAGAATTTGTTTTACATTACATTTACTCATTTGGCTGATACCATTATCCAAGGCAACTTACAACATTTATGATACAATTGGGTACATTTCCATTTGGAGCACAGGCAGGTCAAGTGACTTACTCATGGTCACGCATTGTCAGTAGCAGAATTTGAACCCTCAACCTCAGGTTCTGAAAGTTAAAAGTTTTAACCACTACACCACACTGTCTACCTTTTCTGTTACTGTTTGTTTATTTGAAACTTTGTCATGTTAGCCCTTATTTTAGAAAATAAAACACCAATGTCCATACCTATGGCCCCAAAGGCATTTTTTTCTATATTTGAGGGCCACTTCCAAGTACTCCAATTATTTAGTTACAAGACACATGCTTTGTCTGAACTCCCAGGTTCATTGTCCATGTCAATCAGCTTGTCTAAGATCTTAGACAATAGTAAAATTTAAAGAAAATCATCTTCTCTTGGAAATGACTGCAAACCCGAGATTAAATACATTTTCTTTGAAGCTAGCTCCAAATATTTTAGGTTCATAGAAAATTGTGTGACAGTTTGAGCCAGCTGTATGCAGGTTGACTTTGCCGGCATGCTTTGGAATGTACCTCATTACCATATCTTTATAAGAGTCTCTTTTGAAACTGGAAAAGGACCTTATGTTCATGTGTTTGTGCAGCAATGCCATCAAAGGTACTGTGGTGAAAATGTCTGCATTTATTAAATATATGTATAAAAGCATAAATAAACTGAATCAAAGAGATGCATTTTATACTGTTCATAAAATCAATGTTCGTTGACATTCTTTCAAATTTAACAATACTATAGGAATGTGCCCTAAACTGCTGTGAATGTAACCAAAATATGCAGATGTGTAAAAGCTGAAATTGCTCAGGAGGGACAGTCCTCAAGGAACATATGGCCAAGTGAGACAGATGGAGTGGGTCATAGTGCAGTGAGAAGAGAATGCACATTACAGTCTTCTAACTATTTTCCCTCGGCCAATATAAACAGACCTTTCCCTTGTGGATAGCCTTTTATTCTCATAGAGAAAGGCAGGGGGACGTTCATTAGAATGTGACATTTGTCATTCAGTTTTCTGAACTGCCCTCAGGTGATTCTCAGATAAAATGTCCTCTGCACAGCTTTCCAAAATTCCTGTTTTGTCAAAACTAACAAAGCATCTTTGTATATTACAGCTACTTTACTGCGCTGCTTCTCCACATATCTTAATGAGGTAAAATTAATGCAGAATTATGTTGTTTTCCTTGTTTGCATTGCAATAGGCATGAATTTGGGTGATCATACAATTATTATATAAACCATTTCAAGTTTAAAAATAAATCAAGGCACAGCAAACCTTTATTTGCAAAGAATGATATGTAAAATGAATAAACTATTATACTTATAAGAAGTGTTTTGTATGCTTGATCTTAAAATATAGACTTTTGAGCTCAGGTCTAATGTTGTTCAAAAAATAATTTCTTTTTTACACATCATTGCCAGTTTCTTCCATGTGAAAATTAATAATCTCCGAAAACTATCTTTATATATTTGTCTTGATTACCATTGTATCATGAAACAGTTTTGCTTTGAGATACTATATGCAGTCATAATAAAGCATTGTCATTGCATAATAAATATGTTTTAAGCATATTATTTCATAATTATGGCACAAATATCTTATTTTTATTATTATTAAACAAATATGATAATAGTATTTCAGAATTATGCAACATATTTATTATGAGGCGCATATTTTGTTATAAGAATGTATTATTCTTGTGAGATGATGTCTATCATCACTATCCTTTCTAACATACTGCCATTTTTCACATTATTATTTTGTTGGTAAATTAGTTTTAAAAGTTCTTGATAGCATACTGTCTGAACAATGACCCCCCTTTCAATAATTTAATTCAGCAGAATAAAAATATCTAAATTTTTTTTTTATCAAGATGGCCCTAGCGCAAAGCCTAAAATTACCACTGCAGTGAATTGTTTTTCTAATTTAGATTTATTTGTATCAATTCTTACAAAAGACCATATTTACATCTGTTAACCAAGATGTACCAATTACGCAAGATGAAATCTACATAATTTAATAACAAAATGTTTATTTATAATATGAAATGATTCATTTTTGATTTTGAGATGTAATTGTGATGTGATTTTGCTAGCCCCCCTCTTCTTCTGTTATTTTTTAACTACTGCACAACTCATGGAGCCACATACCTGTAATCCTCAACTACATAAAATGCCTGGGGCCTTTTCACCAGGCAGACAGTCAGTTCGGCTACTCTTTCATTTGCTTATTTGTAGAATACACTTATTCTCCCACAGAATATCTGGGGCTGGAAACAAATGCCAGACTGGGAGCTGGGACATTGTAGAGCAACCTCACTCACACGCCCATGCTCAGTCATACAGGTCTAATTTAAAGACACCAATAACCTAACCGGCAGATCTTTGGGATGTGTGAGGAATCCAAAAAATCCAGAGAAAGCCCAAGAAAACAAAGGGAAAACATAAAACCCCATGAGTTGAATGCTGGAGCTATAAAGCAGCAGTGCTCACTATTGTGTTAACAAGTAGTCTTCTTTTCTTACTGCGTAAGTATATTTACAAATCTACTTCATAATGAATGACAACCCTTGAGGCATAAATAGGAAAGCTATGCCATGAAAGACACAGTGCATCGCCACAGTATATATTGGGATATATATTTTACACAGTAATCAGACAATTTTAAGATGACATCAGAAAAACTGAAAGCATTGTGTCATAATGGGTTGTACCGCTGACTCTCAGCGTGTTTAAATATTTATGGGATTACACAATCGTCTTCCATTTTCAACCACAGGCTAAAGGCATACTATGTGATTGAGAGGCGACTCTACAATGGTATGGTGTGCATAAGTGGATACATCATTCATGGACATCTACTGTCTGCTGCTGAATTTCTCCATGTTAGCCTACTTATACAACCCTGAGGTAAAAGAAGGGGTGTAATAAAGGTGGGTTAATTTTGACTTTCCAGCTAATACAGTATGTGTTATAAACAAGTGAGGCATTGTTAAACAGTGCTAATTATTCGGTGATCACTTACCTAAACCCTGAGTTCTGAATATAATAAGTCCCTTAATTTTTATAATGTAAGAGGGGATAACTGAGGGGATGTACTTTTGTAGCTTTTATTATAAATATGGGAATTATGTTTTCAAATAAAGGGGAGAAGTTACTCACAATGTTATGATTAAACCACACTTTGAAAACTAAAATCAGAAGCACGTTGTGTGCCCCTACTTTAAGAAGGCTGCTGAAGTGTGACTTGTAAATGGATGCCTGCCTACCTCGCATAGCACAGAAGCTGGATGATAGACCAACAGCTGCGCACATATCTAAATGAGGCAATATTAATTATTAACACACTATCCTGCATTTGTATTATTTGTTCAAATTTGTCTAAGTAGATCATTTCTGGTGAATGTCTCTGTGGAGTTCAACTCTTATTACAGTATATTAACAGTATTTGCTTTACTTCAGTCTTTTTGATCTAACTGTACAAAATAGCAAGTGATTGAGTCATTTTCTGTTTATTCCACTGTAGGTATTGTGTAAAGGAAACATTAAGAAATATTGAAAATATCAATGAAAGCATCCTATTTTAAGTTGACGCCCAGTCAGACATTGTTTTGACATCATAGAATACTGCATTATGGCAACTTTATCTTTTCATTGTTCTTATAAAACATCAATAGACGGAATCAACCAGGCCTTTCAGTTTGTTTTGCTGAACAAACGAGGCTTTACATTACTTTTCATCAGTCACTAACTCTGTGGCGTCTTTTCATAAATTGGTGGCAGGTGACCCATCAAATGAAGTCTGACCTTATTTAACTAAGTGATTCTGAATTTTATAGACATTGTCAATAATTTTTCATTGCTCATCACTGTGAGCGTTTGATCTTAATGCTAAATGTTCTGAGCATGTAATCTTTCTTCAAATTACATTTTTGTTTGCTTTAGGGTGAAAACACAAATAGCTTTAATTGTGTCTTGGTGAAAGAGATCAAAAAAAAAAAAATATAGGAGGGCGTGTGTGTGCATTGAGCTACCAGGAGCTCAACAAAAGATGATACTTCCGGATTAGGACCTAACCTAGAGTAGCACTTCAGCATGTCTCCATTTTTAAAGCTGTAGAAAGAGTAGTGGAGTTGCACATTTGATTTTTAGGTTGTTAATAAATGCAGTTCTCTACTGGTCAAAAGGTTTTGATACATTTATTAGAGTGTTTCAAATTATACATGAGGCACATAAAAAGTTAAATAAGTATAATCAATATTAAATCATGAAACTTTTTCAAATAATGATTGTATCTTATCAAAATAAAAAACAAAACACCAGAATCATAGATGGTCTTCTTTTTATTCTTTTCTTTACTCTGGGATAGGACTTTTTCTCAAGGAATTACATTTCTTCAGTTGGGCAGAAGGCTGATGAATGACATAAAAATGGACAAAAGAATTGCAACTTCACCTGTCTGACTTAGTGACATCAGGACAAAGTTTTATTATAAATATTGACTTTCCATATTTAAACACCATCCCAATGTGATTTACAAATATCTTCAGGGTCTCAAAGCTGTTCAATGATCTTCTAGCTTGTTCTGGAGATGCCCCATCTGTCTTGGGGTAAAGACTCACTACTTTAGTGCCTTGGTTAGCACTGCTGATTAGTTGTTCATGTTGCAACTCTGATTGTACAAAGACATAAGTGTGAACTGTTATTGACCCTCCACTGTTCAGTTTCTTTTCTCAGTATCCTGGTGTGGCACTTGGTGCCACTGCTACATTGCCAAGCTGTTGCTCCTTGCCTTGAAAAGTGACACCAGAGATTTTGGGAACCATGTAATGCAACAATAAAAGGATTAAATCTGCCTTTATTATACTTTTCAGCATGTACTTATGATAGTGTAGAATGCCAAGAAGTGGGATTTTGGGTGTTATCAATGACCATAGATACCCCATAGAGAATCTGCAGTTTGTCTTTTGCTATGCCTTTCTTTATTGTCAAACGGGCATATCTCAGTTCTTGTATTCACACTAATATGTACTGTTGTGGTCATTTCTGTTACACTTTGAGGTTCATTTTGTTTGTTTAATGCATTTTTTCCTGTTTATGTGCACAAAGGTTGTTAAGTGTTCTGAGACTGCACTGCATGAAGAAAGCATTTAGAATAAATAATAAACTGAAATATATAAAGCAATGGTTTATAGATAGATAGATAGATAGATAGATAGATAGATAGATAGATAGATAGATAGATAGATAGATAGATAGATAGATAGATAGATTACATTTACTGTATATACTGACATAAAACAAAAGTTTGTACTGGAAAAATCATTTCAGTGATAAAAGTATAAGAAATAAAAAGCATGATTTCAACAGTATCAGGTGTGAGGCAGGAGCAACATTGAACAAGGCACTGTTTTATTTCAGGGTAAACTCACGTTTGTGTGAACTTGTTCTCACCATACTGGACAAGTTTGATTTACTAGTTATCATTTCTTGAAACATTTCTGCTGTATAACTGAATACTCATTGTTAGTTTGTTACAGGGAGTATGTGTAGCATTATTCATAATGGCACTCCATTTTGTTTTAATTCTCTCCTTTGCTGCTACCTTCAGGGAGTCCAGAGTGTGTCTCATAACAAGACCTTACTTTTAAATCAGCTTCTTGATCCGGTGGAGCTCTCCTGAAGTGATGATACACAACATAGAAAATTATTATTAATTAGTAGTTCATATATTTCTCACACTTGGAGCCTAGGCAGGTTAGATGACTTTGTCCAGGCCACGCTAAGAGTCCTAAGTGAAGACTGAACCTGCAACTTTGGAGTTTAAGTTGCTGTCTGGCTACAGCTGCTCAGCTGGTTCTTCTCTGTTTCATATTGTATCTCTCTTGTAAAAAGACTCATCCATCCATTATCCAACCCACTACATCCTAACACAGGGTCATGGGGCTCTGCCGGAGCCAATCCCAGCCAACACAGGGCGCAAGGCAGGAAACAAACCCCGAGCAGGGCGCCAGCCCACCGCAATCAAACAACCAAACAATGTTAAATATTGCTATTTGTTAAACAATTCCTTTCTAATTTTGTTTTGGAACATAGAATATTGCAGTTAATTTTTATAGTGGGTGACTGAGTTTTCTTACTTATCACCACCCTTTATTTTTTATTATAGAGCCTTACCCATTGTAACGTGCTGCTACTTTTGTTTGTATAATTCAGAAAAGTACAAGAGGAATGCGGAGCAGCATGGTGGTGCAGTAGTTTATGTATATGTCATTTTCTTGTTCTTTTTTTGGGTAGTACTGCTTTCTTGTTTTCCTACCACATCTGGAAGACATGCATGTTAGGTTAATGGTCCAATTGACCACTTGTGCATAAGTTCCGTCTTTGGAATTTGGTTCATTTTGGCCAATGCTGATGCTGGCATCCCTAAAATGGTTTAATTATCACTGAGAGTATTATAATGAACAGTATGTACATAAGGGGGTCAATGTGTGTTCTTCCTTTATACTGGAGGTACTTTTCCAGGTGATGGTGACATTGTAATAGCTTCTTCTATATTGATCCAAACAACAGACAATGTCTCTTTCAAGTTATTTTAAAATATATACATTATTAAAAACCACCACTAATAAATAGCTTTATGAAAAGATTATTAGACTTTGGACATTTTTTGTTAAAGGTTAAATAAATTAAAACTTTGCAGCTGTTTAATCTATTAGAATATTTAGCTAAATGACACACTATTTTTTATTAATTGCCATGTATGTATGTCTGACAGTAATCTATCAATTATTTACAGGAAGATAGCAATATCCAGTGCTTATATTGTTTTCCTTTCTAAGCTTTATGCAATATCTGAACCTAAATGTAATAGATTTTCATTTTATTTATATTTTTATTGTGTTCATATGTTACATGCAGAATATTCTGAATATTCCAACATTATTAAAAGTTGTGTGTGATTTCCTGATGTCTGTAGCCACACCACTAACATTTCAGATGATGAGTACGTAAGCCATTCACTGCTTGGCAGATAATTAACAGCATATCTTTCCTTTTTTTGTTGTGATCCTTTTCTCTCTGTCTATCGAACCCCTTCCCCCATACCACTTTTCTGTACCCCAATCTGTCTGTGTTTAGGTTTTGAAGAAGGAGTGCAATCCCATAACAGATGGCCTAACAGACCTCCAACACTTTGCAGTAATGGCCAGCTTGGAGCAGAAACTTTTAGAAGTAGGATAAGTATTGGAGGGCTCATGAATTTTAACTTGGCAACCACAAAGGAAACCACAGTAGGACTGTGTGCTCCCATAAATGCACTACATGGATGAGTTTGCATGGCTGTAAAAAACCTTCTTTGGGCTATGTTATCATTAGAATCTAATCCTAAACTCGTAATGCAACTTCAACTGGAGAGGTATACAACATGTCTGGTCTCAAAATAATTAGGATGCTAAACAAATTTGTACCTGTTCCAATTTATGAAACTATGGTCATATACACATAATTCATTAGCTTTGTTGTATGTATTCATGCTGTGAGAGCATTTTGGAAGCATGTCAGCAGATGAGTTTTCCAGTTCTTTAAATAAATAAGCAATCCAATTTGTTTTTGCAGTGATGTAATACATCCTACAAATATTTGCATATTGATGGTAAAAGCCTGACGTTACTCCTTTGGTGTCTGTGTTGTGATATTGATCACAGTTTTTAGATATAAAATTAGTGATCTGAGCTGACAAAGGCATGTTAGTGTTTATTCTGCAGTTAGAATAATAGATACATAATAAAATATTTTATTGTGATTAAAAGTACAAATGCTATTATGAGGTCTAACATTGCTCATTTGGAATGTGGAGTCTAAGAGCAAGACAGGGTCATTAGGTCTTTTTATTTAAAGAATGTACTATGATGTCATGCAGTAAAGCATAACAAATGGAATACCTGAGACAGCTAGAGAGCTAGTGTACTGCCATGGGTGGAGTAGACAGTGAAGTTTCGTAAGTAAAGGGCCAGAGCAGGAGATGCGGGTTCATAACCAGGTAGTCAAATAAATACTGTCATCAGGTCAAGAATCAATACCCTAAATCATAGTCAGACATTCATGGCATAGAAGACATTGGCCTGGAAAGCTAACTAAATAAGCACACACTAACCTTTTAGTTGTCTCTTCGGGCTGTGCCCGGCTGAGCCCCTTGGGTGCAGGCCTGGCCACCAGGCGCTCGACATCGAGCCCCACCTCCAGGCCTGGCTCCAGAGGGGGACCCCGGTGACCTGCGTCCGCGCAAAGGAAAAACGTCATCCAAGGTTTTTGTTCTTCATAGGAGGTTTGGTTGAACCGCTCTTTGTCTCATCCCTCACCTAGGACCAGTTTGCCTTGGGTGACCCTACCAGGGGCATAAAGCCCTGGACAACAGAGCTCCTAGGATCATTGGGACACGCAAACCCCTCCACCACGATAAGGTGGCGGTTCGAGGAGGAGTAACGTGGGAAGAGACAATGTGGATCCCCCTTCCCATGGGCTCACCACCTGTAGGAGGGGCCAAGGAGGTTGGGTGCAGTGTGAGTTGGGTGGTGGCCGAAGGCGGGGACCTTGGCGGTCCAATCCTCGGCTACAGAAGCTGGCTCTTGGGACGTGGAATGTCACCTCTCTGAAGGAGAAGGAGCCTGAGCTAGTGCGCGAGGTCAAGAGGTTCCGGCTAGATATAGTCGGGCTCACCTCGACGCACAGCTTGGACTCTGGAAGCAATCTCCTTGAGAGGGACTGGACTCTCTACCTCTCTGGAGTTGTCCCTGGTGAGAGGCGCCGAGCAGGTGTGGGCATACTTATTGTTCCCCGACCTGGAGCCTGTTCATTGGGGTTTACCCCGGTGTACGAGAGGGTAGCTTCCCTCCGCCTTCGGGTGGGGAAATGGGTCCTGACTGTTGTTTGTGCGTATGCGCTAAACAGCAGTTTGGAATACCCACCCTTTTTGGAGTCCCTGGAGGGGGTGCTAGAGGGTATACCTTCTGGGGACTCCCTTGTAATGCTCACGTGGGCAATGATAGTGAGACCTGGAAGGGTGTGATTGGGAGGAATGGCCCCCCGATCTGAACCCGAGCGGTGTTTTGTTATTGGACTTCTGTACTCGTCACAGATTGTCCATAACAAACACCATGTTCAAGCATAGGGGTGTTCATATGTGCACTTGGCACCAGGACACCCTAGGCTTTAATTTGATGATCGACTTTGAGGTTTTGTCGTCGGACTTACAGTCACATGTCTTGGACACTCGGGTGAAAAGAGGGGCGGACCTGTCAACTGATCACCACCTGGTGGTGAGTAGGCTTCGATGGTGGGGGAGGATGCCGGTCAGGCCTGGCAGGCCCAAGCATGTTGTGAGGGTCTGCTGGGAACATCTGGCAGAGTCCCCTGTCAGAAGTAACTTCAACTCACATCTCCGGCAGAACTTCAACCATGTTCCGAGGGAGGTGGGGGACATCGAGTCCGAATGGGCCATGTTCCGTGCCTCTATTGTTGAGGCGGCTGACTGGAGCTGTGGCCATAAGGTGGTCGGTGCCTGTCGTGGCGGCAATCCCTGAACCCATTGGTGGACACCGGCAGTGAGGGATGGTGTCAAGCTGAAGGAGGAGTCCTATAGGACATTTTTGTCTTGTGGGCCTCTGGAGGCAGCTAATATGTACCGGCAGGCCAAGCGGAATGCGGCTTCGGTGGTTGCTGAGGCAAAAACTCGGGTGTGGGAGGAGTTTGGGGAGGCCATGGAGAACGACTTTCGGACGGCTTCGAGGAGATTCTGGTCCACTGTCCGGCGTCTCAGGAGGGGGAAGCAGTGCAGTATTAACACTGTATATGGTGCGCTGCTGACCTCAACTCGGGATGTTGTGGGTCGGTGGGGGGAGTACTTCGAAGACCTCCTCAATCCCACTAACATGCCTTCAAATGAGGAAGCAGAGCCTGGGGACTCAGAGGTGGGCTCCCCCATCTCTGGGACTGAGGTCACCAAGGTGGTTAAAAAACTCCTTGTTGGCAGGGCCCCAGGAGTTTATGAAATATGCCCGGAGTTACTCAAGGCAAATGGATGTTGTAGGACTGACTTGGCTGACACGTCTCTGCAACATCGTATGGACATTGGGGACAGTCGAACCTCGGATTCAGGAGGAACAGTGTGGTTTTCGTCCTGGTCGCGGAACAGAACAGGCCAGCAGCAGCAAGTCTTGCACCTAGACAGGGAATGAGAAACCAATTACACACACAACCTTTCTGAAGAGCAGCAGCAAACTGCCAGACAACAAGAAACATTACGACAGAAGAACTACAGGGAGTCCATTGTACTGACAACTCAAAACAAGATATTCCCTTTATATTACCTCTTAGGCAATTCCCCGTTCATTTAGCATACTGTATGACTATTACCAAATCACAACGACAAACGTTTAATAACATTGTTTTTACTCATGGCCAGTTGTAAACTGCATTTTTCTAGTTGCATCGAAACCCGGGTTAAACGTACAGGTACTTGTGGGTTACACACAGGGGAATATTTTCATTGACAATAAAGTTAATGTAAAAAATTGCATTTTCCGACAATTATTATAGGCATCGGTATACTATATTACCTGATGGCCACACTTCACACACACTTACTTACATGTGCCCTGCATTCCCTTCTTGTCCAATATGTTCTGTTAACCTGTTCATGTTACACTTTGTATTGTAAATATTCATGCTGTTGTAAATGACTATACTAACATCCCATACTAATCATGTGACTATTCTAATATTGAGTCCTCTCACTAGTCACTACTTATTAAAATAATCTCCTTTCTTACTGTAATGTGTGATGTTCTTCTCTCCCTCATCATCATTTCATTAACGCTTTAATTCTTGCAAAATTTTTGCCAGCACGATTTGCTAGTAAATACAAAACAATACAATTTATTTTTGTATAGCCCAAAATCACACAAGAACTGCCGCAATGGGCTTTAACAGGCCCTGCCTCTTGACAGCCCCCAGCCTTGACTCTCTAAGAATGATTTGGATTTGTTTAGAGTCTTAGAGACCTCATCCATCACGCTGCCTCCCCCATTTGGCCAGCCAATCTGATGAACCTCATGATTGGGATGACTTTACCTTAGGCAGGCAAAACAACTTTGGGTACTGAGAAGAGAAACAGAAGAGGTGATGGTTAGTATCCAATTATAAATCAATTAAGAGTCCAGTTAATACTCTTAAGGGATGGAGTCTATCTAAGCAGTATCAGATGGAAGGTAAATAAGAAATCCTGAATGGGATGCCAGTCTCTAGGGCACACTCACTCACACTGGCCAGTCCATAGTTACTAATTAACCTAGCACACATTTGGGATGTAGAATATTACCAAGTGAAAAAATTAGAAGCCCATGCTTGCTCTAATCAAAGCATCAGTAAATGAATAAGGTTTGCATTGTGTGGTTGAACTATAGTTTCTGCAGAGCGTTGCAAAAAAACTTGTAAAGTAACATTACCATATGTTGTAAAAGTGGACAATGGCACCTTCAGCTACAACACAAGGCTTCATCCACAACGTATGGTTCAGATGCAGCTGTAGAAAAGAAGTTGCTCTAAAGGAAGCCTAACATTAAATTAGCTTCAACAACTGAAAAGGTGGTTTGCAAACTCATCTCAACAAACGCACAAAGATTTTGAATGATGATTACGAAGAAATTTTCTAATTGTAACATTTGCATTTGGATTTACTTAGTACTTGCTATGCTAAAATTAGTACAACAACTAAAATAAATAATAACGAGATTCACCACAAGTGAAGCAGAAAACTTTCGTTTTTGTAGATTTTTATATTTAACACAATTCTTGCAGCTAATGATTACATCTTTTATTTGATTGCTTCAACATTGGTGGCCAATCACACCATCTGATGACTAATGAACATACAGCCCACCAAGGATTATTGCCTCAGAATGCTAGAGTGAGGGGTCAGAGCCTTTACTCTCTAGGTCAACTTTGATTGGTATAGAAACAAGGGCTTGGGTTTCACAGTGACTGAAGCTTGGCAATGAACACAGCTATTTAGTCGCTGACATCATGACCCTATAGAAGTAGTATTACAGCTTTTGTAGTGCCTTTTATTGTCAGGGCTATGAATATGGTGGTGGCAGATACCAATGTCCATCTTTAGTGCACTCACCAATAATGGAGTGGAACTCTGTAGTCTACGATCTCTTAGTTTAACATGTGTTTTTAGGAGCATTTCTGCGATTTTCCATTCAATGAATATTACCATTTTTAAGTTGATAAGCATTAAGTTACAGGTTAAACCCTGAGCAAAGTATGAAGCAATATACACAATTCATACCTGGCAGCTGCAATTTAAATCTTTCCTCCAGATCATATATCTAAAAAGTATAATGCCTGTTCTTTTTTTTTGCTGCTTTGTTTCAGTGAATACTGCTGTTGACATCAACTTGACAATCCACTAGATAAATGAAATGGGTGGTCTTATGGTAAACATGACTTTCACGTAACAAAAAACAAAAGCAGAGCTAAAAGTCACAGATTAGCTAAATGTTGAATAATATACTTGAAATTGGTTGCATTTGAAGGTTCACATTTCTGAGCATTTATCTTTTCTGACTTTTGTTTATTGAACAGGTACAAGAAACTCAACTCTAATCCATGTTCAGTGCATTTATAAAGACCAATGACTCAGCTGCTTCCATGCATTAGAAATCAGTCGGCTGTGCGTCAGTGTCTTTAGTGTTATACGCTACTTGCTTGCAATGATATCTTCTGTGATGCACAGCACATCTAGTGCTTTGTGTGGAACTGAAGAAGGAAACTGAATCTACTTACTATCTCTCTGGCATTTGAATACATATCCATGTACCTTTATTGAGCCACTTAACTTTCAGTCCTCGATCTTCTGTACAGTACTCCAGCTCTCAATATCAGTGTAGTCCAATGTGAAATTTCCTCAAGTGTAGTTGTGCAGGTCACTCAAAAGGTTACCTTCTAGCTATGTGCTATTTATTGAATCATTTTATATTATACCTTGTTACCTTGTGTTGTCTTGTCAAATAAAAATTCTCAAAATAAGTTTGAAGTTACAGTGGATTCAAATTACAGCACCTTCTCTTTAACAGGCTACCTGGCTATATAAACAAAAGGAAAGGTAACTCTAGAAATTATGTGGGTACGAATTTGTGTTTAAGAAAGAATCAAGGATGCATTGTGTTGTCAAAACTACAACTAATAAAAAAGAAGAAGTGAATAAAAATACACAAGGTTTCAACACTAAGAGTCTTCTATGCTAATCTAATCAAGATGTGTATGTTTGTCTTACATTGGTTGTTTGTGGGCTGTTAGAGAATGATGATTACTGTTATCTTTATGACTGATGTTATATTTTATATATGTCAGGTTCAGCAGATATTTTATTTTATAATATTTTGTTTTATTTTATTTTTCCTTGAATTGTTTTTGGTTCTGGTTTTCATAAATATTCTACTGTCTTACCCTATGTTCATGTTATTGAATTGTTTGTGCAGGTATTCCACATTTTGTAGGAACATGGCTGATGACCATTTCCTGTCCTCAGCACTTATTGTTGTATATACTTGAATGTGGTCCACAGAGCACACAGGTGCAGATATATATGGTAGCCCACTGCATTTGGATAAAAAGGATCAAGCTGAAGACCTCTATACAAAAAAGTGAATCAAACTGAATTCAGATGTCTAATGTAAAAGAATGCTCTACATATTCTTCAACTGGAGCAAAACAGAGGCCTGGGGCCTCATGTATAAATGGTTCCTACGCACAGAAATGTTGCGTAAGAACTTTTCCACGTTCAAATCGCAATGTATAAAACCTACACTTGGCGTAAAGCCACGCACTTTTCCACGGTACCTCATATCTTGTCGTACGCAAGTTCTCCGCTCGGTTTTGCAGACTGGCGGCACCCAGTGTCAAAGCAATGCTACTGTTCCTGTGTGGTTACACCTTATTTTCTTGACGTGGCTTTATAAATACACTGAAACTAACCGCATATTGTTTATTAGTGTAACGCATCTGATTGTAATTAACTTGTAACAATATAATGGTCCAGGGAATAGCCATAGTATTCCAAATACCATAACTGCTTTAGCGTTGTTACTCTCACTGCACCTTCTTCTTCTTCTTCTTCTGTCAGTTTCCTCCCGTTAGGAGTTGCCGCAGCGGATCATCTTTTTCCATATTACTCTCACTGCACCACTCGGAGTATTTATATCACTGTATCTGAGTGTGAATCACAGCAGCAGCTGATCGGAGAGAGAATTATCGGTATACAGCTTCAAGAACACGCTGTCTCAGCCACGCAAAACGTTTCAAAGCCTTTCCTGTACGAACCTCGCGGTTCAGAAACAGTTTCATCCCAAGAACTTTAAACGCAGCCAATCAAGTGCTCCTTGTAGAACTGTTTGTACTTATAAGTACAATCACCCCACTGTAAACTTGCACTACAGTTATAATATCGCACAACCTGAGCCACTTTATAAAGCGCGTATTTACATATGATGACGATATCATTTTTAAAGGTGAAATGCAGCAAAATATATTTATTATATTATACAGATAAAACTTTAACTTCATTTAAATAATCTATATTCTTCACTGGGAGTGTCGTGAAGGATAGAATAATTAAACATGTACTACCAAGATATTTCAATGTTCCTTAAACGTTTTGAAGAATCGCGCTCTAAGCTTACAGATGGCTTAACTTCTATTACAGATCTGATTGTGTGGTGATTGGGTATTTGGGGAAAAAAAAGCTAGGACTGCAGTGGCGGCTACGCCAATATATATTGAATATAAAACAGAAACAGAAAATAACAACACAGCTAAAAACGCAGCGACAAATTTCGGCAAAAGTTAAATGCTTGTGTCATGAGCACGAGGCGGCTATGCAGTGTCTGCAACGGACGTGGCCATCCACCATGCATAAGCTACCTTACTGACATTGGCGGCGAAGGAGCCACCGATTCTTCCTCTGCCCAGTGCCACCACAAGCCTAGAGCCGCCCTGAGTACTGCTGCAATAAATTTTTCATCGAAGGTCGCGCACAATCACTGCACCGTGAAACTCATGTTTAATAGTGTGCTTTAACTCCTATCATCATAAAAATTATATCACGTATACATCTCAGTATTTTAGTTATTCAGAGAGCTGTAATATCACGAATGTAATGGATTCTGTGTCCAGTTGGAGGAAGAGAGCCTGTTTAAGAAGCAAGTAGTGATTCACACACAGAGCACATAGAAGATCAAATACAAAACAAAGCATTTAACGTGCTACTTTAATTATGATGTGATTTGAGAAACTGGTTAATTAAACGATTTTAAGATGAAGTTTATGATGTTCTACTTTAATGACAAAATAAACTACATGATTAAAGTGGAAATGTCGAGATTGAAGTTGACATTTCGTGCTTTTTCCCCACTGTGTGCCTATTTTCTCTGTACCCTAATAAGCTTTCATATGACACTCAGGCAGTGTGCTACAACTCGCCTTTTCACGGCGACTTTGATATGTGAGTTCTTTTTTATTTCCGGCACTGTGCAATTTTGTGAACGTGAGCTTTCAAGTTTCTCCAACACGCTATGTCACTCGATCAGCTTCCTTTTGTTGATTATACCACAGTTTATTTCAATAAATAGTATGTTTTTCCTTTGCCTCCACTTGGTATTCGCTGAAATTCTTACAGTATATTTTCCTCCGTGCTTTTCCCATTGTCTTTTCACAGAAGGCTGAGCTTAAGGGCGATTTATATTCATTTGCATATTCAAAGAGGCGTAATTCTGGGAGGAGTTGGGGCATTACATAAAGCGCGTGCACGAGCGTTACTTTTCACGCTGATCGGATTTTATGTAGGGGAAGAACGTGGAAGTTGGAGTACGCACAGGTTCCTGCATCTGGATTTTTCTGTGTGTAAGCACATTTCGGCTTTTGTGCTTACGCCATGTTATAGTGCGAGTTCTACGCACGGTATTATACACGAGGCCCCTGATGACCTTAAGTTATGAAATGTTAGAGTGATATAAGAATACTATGGTCTGGACAAGGTTTAACAAGGCCAAGATATTTTTTTTTTGGTTACTGATGTGCTACGTGCAGTGTTTATTTCATTTTGTGGACAAATTAGGGGTGCCCAATCAACACAGATCACACCAATGCATACACGTGCCATCACTCACAGGGTACCAATATATAATTACCGATTAATATTACCTGCATGTCTTTGGATCTTAGGAGGAAACCTTGAGTATATGGAGAAAAACCTATAAAGACACTGGGAGAAGGTGCAAACCCAACATGGATAGAGACTAGACTGAGATTTGACCCTAGAGCTCCGAGGTCTGCCAGTAAATAGATGAATCCAGCTTAACAATGTGGCAACAAAGTTTTAAAAAAGTAACCAGAAATATAAAACTTAATTTAAAAATGAATAAACTTTAACAAAGAAAATACTTTGAAACATGGTAAAAATTGAACATGACATCAAAGGTCTTATTTCCTTTTAAAAACATGTTTTACATTAAGAATGCAGCAAGATGTAATAAGCAACACAAGAAATTGGTCTGACAGGCAATTAATTGGCAGGAAGAAAGATGTAGATAATCTTCAGAACACTAGCAGGTCTTCTAAAGCATACATTACAAAACTATCCAAAGCATGTTTTTTTGATATACATGTACTGTACATTATGAATCTCCAAGGGGAAATTATCTTGTCACATTACCTTTGGAGGTCAGAATGCAGGGATAGCCATTTGAACAGTCCCTGGAGCAACATTCAAGTTAAGGGCCTAGTTTAAGGGCCCAGGCAGAGTAGGATCCCATCTGGCAGTAATGGGTTCTGAACCAGTAAACTCCCAGATACCAGTGCAGGTCCTTAGGCACAGAGCCACTACTCTGTGGTTTAAGGTGTTTTCCAAATATATGGGATACTACAAAATGAATTCATGCATTTATTGCTAGTAGGATTGATCACTACAATGTGTTATCCACTGGCTATTCAAATCATTCTTTATGCAACTTTCAGTTAACCCAAAAAGCTGCTGCAAGAATCATTATAACAACCAGAAAATACAAACACATAACTCCACTTCTCAAGTGTTTACACTGGCTCCCAGTTAATCTTAGGGCTGATTTCAAAATCCCTTTAAAATATATTGCAGGTTCATGCTGTACAACATCAGTAAGATCAGACCTTATATGACAGATTATGCAATACAATTTCTGGTCCAGGCTTTTGTCTTGTCACATCTGGACTACTGTAATTCACTTCTAGCAGGAGTACACACGCATGCTATCAAGCCACTGAGGATGGTCTAGAATGCAGCTGCCCGTCTTGTATTTAACCAGCTGAGATGGGCATGTGTCACTCCTCTTTACAAGTCGCTACATTGTTTCATGCCTCAAGTTCAAATCCCTGATACTTGCCTACAGAGAAGTCAATGAGTCAGCCCCTGAGTATATGGAGACACTGGTGAAGTTCTATGCTTCATTTCACCAGCTCAGGTCTGCTAGTGTACAGCATCTGGCGATGCCACCACTGTGTGGTATCAAGTCTCAATTCAGACTCTTTTACTGTGCAATTCCTAGATGTTGGAACAAGATGCCCAACTCCATCCAAACTGCTGACTCCCACAATGTATTTAAGAAGCAATTGAAAACCCATCTGTTCTGTGAATATCTGTCTAAATAATTGAAAAAAATCAACTTTACTCTGGGATTTTTCATATTGTTGGTTGATTTGTTGTTACATTAAGTTTAATTGTTTTATCGATGATTGTAAATTTATTAGTTATTACATCTTTTCACTTGTGGCAATTAACTTTTGTTACTTGTCCTACTGCACTTGCTGAGCAAACAGCCCTTAGCTGTGTTACTCAGTTATGTTTATCTCTTTTGTAAATCGCTTTGGATAAAAGTCTCTGCCAAGCATATAAATGCAAATATAAATAAAGCCTTAAATGGCTAAGGCTCTCCTTACTTATCCGAACATATTACTTACAAACCAATGCATGCATTAAGATCTCAATATGTTGACCTACAAAAGATTCCAAGAATTTATAAAATAATTGTGTCAGGTTGTTTTTAGTTACGGGGACCCAAAACATTGAACAACCTACCTGCTTATATAAGAGATTCCCCTTTGATCTCAATTATATAAATCCAAGTTGAAGACTCACTACTTTAGTCCAGCATACCCTTATTAGAGTTGGTGATTAGCTGGGCATTCTTCAACTCTATGTAACAGACATTTGTGAAAAGATATAAGTACTACAATATTTATAATCTGTTACTACCCCTTCTCTATTCTGTTTTTTATCTCAGTATCCTGCTGTGGCACTTGGTATCCTTCTTGTTTCACTTTGTGCCATTGCTCTACGGCTAACAACAAAATGTAGCTCAAAGTGCTTTACAAAATGAATAGAAAAATAGAAGACACAATAAAAAATAAACATAAGTCAACAATAATTAACATAGAATAAGTAAGGTCCGATGGCCAGGGTGGACAGAAAAAGCAAAAAAAAACTCCAGAGGCTGGAGAAAAAAAATAAAATCTGTAGGGGTTCCAGACCAAGAGACCGGCCAGTCCCCTCTGGGCTAAGCTGTTTTCCTGCCAATGGAAATGACATCTGAGATACTACAAGCATTGGAATCATCGGATGGAAAGTTTCTGTTATTATATGAGAGTCCAGTGCAAGCTCTGCTGTGAAATGTCCAGGAGAGGATGAGAGGCCAACTGTCCTAGGTTTCCAGGACTGTGATAGTGTCTGACTTTCTCACTGGAGTTTTTATTTCCCTCTTCTCTGTTGTCAAATGGCCATAGTAAAACAATTAATCAATGAACAAATATTACTGGGCTTCATTTTTGTTACTCAGTTTAAACTTTGTTTTCAAAATTACTTAAACAAATTGTTTAAAAAATTGTTTAAATAAATCACAGTCTGTATCAGAGTTAAGATATGGAAAAAGATGATCTGCTGTGGCAACCTCTAATGGGAGCAGCCGAAAGAAGAAGAACAAAGAAAAGTCTATATATGTACTCATTGTGTAATTAGTAATTTGTAAAGTTTATATTGAACTAAGCAAGTAATTGGAAGGTGTCATTTCATGTCAGGAAGTGATTTCTGTCAAAATGTTATGATGACAAGAGTCTGCAACTGTGGCTTACAATAATCAAACTTTGAAATGTATTTAAATGTTCATACTGATTGTTGTCAGTGACAGATTAAGCTCAGGAATTTCATCACTTTGTGTCAGTGTCATCAATGGTCATCTGTGCTGTCATGCATTGTGGGCACACCCAGAGAGGGACTAGATCACCAGTTTTCCAAGGACAAATAGATGCATCATAGACCGTTATTTTGTTTTTCTCCTGTGCCATGGTGCATTAAATACATGCCTACTGAAATACTGGATAGCCAGTTGGCCATGAGTACATTTTTTCTTAGTGGACTGCAATGTGTTTTTCTTTTTAAAGGCCGGTTTACCCAACATATTCATAAATTTTAAGTTAGTTACTCAATTGGAGTTCAAATCCTGATTTTATTTCTGTTTGTGTGGAACATGTGCATTTTCCGAAGCCATAATAGATATTCCTATTAGTATTGCAGTTTTCCTGTTATATGTGTAATATGATAACTAGTGAATCAAACTTGCCCAGTATGGTGAGAACAAGTTCGCACAAAGTAAGTGTACCCTGAAATAAAACAGTGCCTTGTTCAGTGTTGCTCCTGCCTCACACCTGATACTGTTGAAATAAACTCTTTCTCAAAAATCATGCTTTTTATTTCTTATAGTTTAACTATCAGTAAAATGATTTTTCTAATATAAACTTTTGTTTTATGTCAGTATATACAGTAAATGTAATTAATCTATCTATCTATCTGTATATAAATATTGATTACTTACTATTCTTAGCTTTTCACACTCACAAAGAGAGAAGTAGATGCATGCGGTTCTTGCTGTTCTTCTTCTGTAAGGTTCTTGTGAGACTGTAGGATAAGAGCTGCCCTATTTACCAATCCAGAGATTAAATCCCTAACCATGATCCTCTATTTAATTTGTCAAATGTTTCTGCATATGAAGTAAGAAAGTGTGAGTGTGAATTGTTTATAAAAAAAAAAAAAGAACTGTGCCTTTTTTTTTTTTATAAAACTGAAATTTGTGATAAGATCAAGCATCCTGTGTCAAAAGCTTCCTTTTTAGTGTATCAGGCTGCAAAAAATATAAAGCGAGTCACAAAATTCATTTACATTTTCAAGAAAAGTCTTTTTTGTGTGTTGCCAGCTTTTCCTGAGTAAAAATGTAGTATTTTCTAGAAAACTAGCTTTAAAAGAAGGGAAAAAATAATGAAAAGACTGTTTTGCTAGGTGTACATGGAGGACATAATGTGTAACATTCGCTGTGTGCAAGCTTAAATATTACAAAGTGTTTCCTTACCAGAATATTATTTGAGTGTCAAAACATCCAAATTTACAACACCAAAAGATCATTTAAAAAGCAAGAAAAAGAGAATTAGCAAATCAGAGATCAATGCAAAAGTTACCAAATGTACTAAACAATAAACACCTACCTACCATGTACAGACCCACATGAATAGGTCCATTCATCTTGTAAGAACAGTTAATCTACATTTTATACCACACTTTTATTCACGTGGCCCTTCATCTGTGACTTGCTGCTCTTGAGTGCCTTCCTCCTTCCAATGAACTCTTGCCTTTACCTCTCATTGTGCCTTTAATGAGCTCTAGCAGGGAGTGACATTATACATTATAAGCCATTCTGGGGTTTACTTCCAGGGCATTCCAAGTGTCTCGCCAGGCTACAGCACCCTCTGGCATTTCAATTCCCTGTTTACATTTAATGGCCCAGACAACCTAAAGCTGCTGGTTAGTTTGACCTTATCATAATAAAGCAAGGAATCTATTTATGGACTCGAAGGACATGGCTTCACCATTCTTATTGTTTATTCTTTATTATAATTAGTAATAGTAGTAGTAGTGGTAGAAGTAGTAGTAGTAGTAGTAGTAGTAGTAGTCTTCTCACATTTTCAGAGTACTGTAAAATTCTCACTTGTTTTTCCAACCAACGTGTAACAAATCATCACTCTCTTGTTCCATGACAAAAAAGAATTCATTTAAATAGAGAGCTGCATTAATAACAATAGCTGAGGGCTACAGATTATGCACGACAGGACTATCATCTCCAAATGGCAGCACACACCAACTATTTTCTGTCCTTGGCTTGGTAAATATCATATTGGGGTATGACTTGTGGTGGCAACTGGTGATTTTTGTTGCCTTTGTTCTTCTGTGACCAAAAGAGAATACTTGTCAACAGACTCAAAACACTAAAAAACCCCAGGTATGAGAAAAAGGATGCTTTATTAGACACTAATAAATGCATAAAGGGGTAGTAGTAGTGGTAATCATAGTACTCACAAAAGTAGTAGTCATTGTAGTAGTAGGAACAGTATTGTCACATGTACAGAGTTCAAGGATATTTTTACATTTGCAAACAACATGCAAAATGGCTCCATAATAAACAAGTTTAACTCAGACAAATTTCCTGCCTTGGCTGATTTCAACTGAAGTAGGCAAAATGTCATGTCGGCCTTGAATAAGCTGTGCTTATTTCAGTGTAGCTGAATTGAATGATAATATATTCAGGAAGTGGTTTATGGTTTGTACATTTTCACAGAAAAGTCTGTAGTATGGTTAATTTCTTTGTTTTTCAAAACATCCAGAAACTGGAAAGATTCTGAAGTCAGAGCTAAGGACAACAATACAATGGACAATTGAATTTGTAATTATTGGAAGTCTGCTCCTCAATAAAATAACATAACATATTTCCCTGACTCCAAACTCTTCAAAAAGACTATAACAATTTTCATATGCGCAACATATCAACGGCTTAAACCAGGTTCAGAATGCTGATACCTGATTCTTAGCCTCAGCCAAACCCTCTGAACCGCATTATTCCTCCATAGCTGATTCCTTTACACTATTCTCCTGTGTACTACTGAATCATTTTCAAAACACTACTACTGACTGATAAAGCTTTTCTCTGACACTCCAGAATACTTGTCTGTGCTGCTTACTGAATGTATACCTGTCAGACAGTTGAGATGTTTTGACACTGACATTCTTTCAATTCAAAACCTCTTTTATGAAACCTTGCAGACATCAATTTATCTTTTGGATTCCTATTGTCTTTAGCTCTATTTCTAAATCTGCAAGGCTCAGTTACTGTTCAGACTGAAGACCAATGTGTTTCCTCCAGATTTATTTTTTATTTTCTACTCCTTCAATCATAACTTTCAACAATCTCTCTTTTCTGCTGCAATAGTGAAACACAATACTGTTCACTAGCTTGAGCTGTTCGTTTTGAAATGTGCAAAATGTATCGGATTACTCTTATTTTGTAACAATCTAGACAAGCACAGGCCATTTAGCCCAGCAAAGCTCGCCAGTCCTATCCACTTAATTGTTCCAAAATAACATCAAGTCTAGTTTTGAAAGTCCCTAAAGTCTTACTGTCAACCACACTACTTAGTAGCTTATTCCAAGTGTCTGTCGTTCTTTGTGTAGCTTAAAATTTCCTAATGTTTGTGCAAAATTGACTCATAACATTTATAAGAACAGTCTTAATACAACTGTACTGATTCCCTTCATAATTTTAAATACTTCAGTCATATCATTTCTTAATGATCTTTTATTTAAACTGAAAACATTAGAACATTGGAACAATCTAGACGAGAACAGGCCATTCAGCCCAACAAAGCTCGCCAGTCCTATCTACTTGTTTCCTTCAAGAAAACATCAAGTCGAGTTTTGAAAGTCCCTAACGTCTTACTGTCTACCACACTACTTGGTAGCTTATTCCAAGTGTCTATCGTTCTTTGTGTAAAGAAAAGCCTCCTAATGTTTGTGCGAAATTTACCCTTAACAAGTTTCCAACTGTGTCCCCGTGTTCTTGATGAGCTCATTTTAAAATACAAGTCTCGATCCACTGTACTAATTCCCTTCATAATTTTAAACACTTCAATCATGTCACCTCTTAATCTTCTTTTGCTTAAACTGTAAAGGCTCAGCTCTTTTAATCTTTCCTCATAATTCAACCCCTGTAGACCTGGAATCAGCCTAGTCGCTCTTCTCTGGACCTTTTCTAGTGCTGCTATGTCCTTTTTGTAGCCTGGAGACCAAAACTGCACACAGTACTCAAGATGAGTCCTCACCAGTGCATTATAAAGGCTGAGCATAACCTCCTTGGACTTGTACTCCACAGATCGTGCTATATAACCTAACATTCTGTTAGCCTTCTTAATGGCTTCTGAACACTGTTGGGAAGTTGATAGCTTGGAGTCCACTATGACTCCTAAATCCTTCTCATAAGGTGTACTCTCGATTTTCCGACCACCCATTGTGTATTCAAACCTAATATTTTTACTTCCTATGTGTAATACTTTACATTTACTGACATTAAATTTCATCTGCCACAAATCTGCCCAAGCCTGTATGCTATCCAAGTCCTTCTGTAATAATATAACGGATTCCAAATTATCTGCTAATCCACCTATCTTGGTATCATCTGCAAACTTAACCAGCTTGTTACTTATATTCCTATCTAAATCATTTATATTTATTAAAAATAGCAGCGGCCCTAGCACTAACCCCTGTGGAACACCACTCTTAACATCGGCCAGTTCTGATGAGGTCCCTCGCACCATCACCCTCTGCTTCCTGTGTTTGAGCCAATTCTGCACCCATCTAAAAACATCACCCTGAACTCCCACTTCTTTTAACTTGATGCCCAACCTCTCATGTGGCACCTTATCAAATGCTTTCTGAAAGTCCAGATAAAGAATATCATAAGCTCCACTTTGATCATATCCTTTTGTTGCCTCCTCATAGAATTCCAACATGTTAGTAAAACACGACCTCCCTCTTCTGAACCCATGCTGACTGTTCAGAATAACTCCTGTCTTTGCCATGTGTTGCTCAATCTTATCCTTAATAACTCCTTCCATTAATTTTCCTGTGATGTTTGTTAAGCTTACTGGCCTATAGTTGCTTGGATCTGCCCTGTCACCCTTTTTATATAATGGGATGATATTTGCCATTTTCCAGTCCTTTGGAATCTCTCCAGTGCACAGTGACTTCCTAAAAATATGTGTCAAGGGTTTATATATGTACTCACTAGCCTCCTAGGATAAATATTATCTGGGCCTGGTGATTTGTTTGATCACAAACAAATGAGCTCTTGTAACCTTTCTTCAGAATTTATTCCCTGTTGTCCTAGTTGCTCTTCTCTGGACTGTTTCTAGTGCTGCTATGTCCTTTTCATAGCCTGGAGACCAAAACAGCACACAGTACTCCAGATGAGGCCTCACCAGTGCATTATAAAGGTTGAGCAGAACATCCTTGGACTTGTACTCCACACATTGTGCTATATAACCTAACATTCTGTTAGCCTTCTTAATGGCTTCTGAACCCGTTTGGCAGTTGATAGCATGGAGTCCACTACAACTCCTAAATCTTTCTCATAAGGTGTACTTTTGATTTTCAGACCTCACATTGTTTATTCAAACCGAACCTATTTACTTCCTTCACGTAAGACTTTACATTTACTGACATTAAATTTTAATTTTAAAAGCCTGTATTCTTTACTGGTTCCTCTGTAATGATTCAATGGGTTTTAGATTATCTACCAGTATACCTAGCTTGGTATCATCTGCAAACTTAAACAGCTTGTTACTTACAGTATATTCATATCAAAATTATTTTTATATAATTAAAATAGCAGAGACCCAAGCACTAATCCCTTAACATCACCTTAACCTTAACATCAATGCTGATGTTTCCTCTCACGGTAACCCTCTGCTTATTGTTGTGGCATGCATCTAAAAACAAGATCCTGAACTCTCAGTTTTTTAGTTTGATGCCCAGCCTCTCGTGTGGCACCTTATTAAATAATTTCTGAAAGTCAAGATAAATAATATCACATGATTCACTTTGATTATAGTATTTTGTTGATTCCTCATAGAATTCCAGCATGTTGGTAAAACGCAACCTCCCTCTTCTGACCCCATACTTACTGTTCACTAAAACTCCTGTTCTTGCCATGTGCTGTTCAATCTTTCTATTAATAATTCCTCCTATGAATTTACCTGTGATGCACATTACATTACTGACTTTATAATTAGCGTTTTCAACAGTAAGGCCAGGTTGCTGTGTCTCTGGGAAGCAAGCTGTCCCATTGTCTCTGTGGGTTTTCCTGAAGATTAATGAGATTAAGTGGCTATGATATATGTAGTTTGTTAACACTGGTGCTCCTAATCCCTGGATTGCCCAGGGAATGTAAGGTGTTTGCAGGATCTCAAAGGGGTGTTCTTAGGGTTTCTCTAGTTTTCACTCCATATCTAAAAGGTTCATATGTTGGAAACTCTGAATTGCCCCAATATGCATAAGTGTGAATTTGTACAGAAGTTTATCTTGTGATGGAATGGTGACTTATTTAGTTTTGTTTTTTGTCTTGAAACCAAAGCTGAAGGCATAGGTTCTGGCAAATGTAAATTGTAATAAATGATTCAGAAAGCTGATGAATGATTTGTTTTGACATATTGTTTAATACTGCATTATACTCTCATGTGATTTGTTCTTAAGATATTGTGAGCTATTCCATTATTTCATTTAGTTCAATAAAGAATCAATCTCTGTTGTTTATTAACGAACGACACACAGCTATTGCTGTTGCCTAAAATACTACCGTTCAGGTCCATTTTGAGTCTAGATCTTTTGAAGCTACAAGATTACCAATTGACAGCAGTAGCCAGATAAAGGGAATAAAGGGAAAAAAGAGAAACCAATCAATTCATTGCAATGATTCTCTTTCATCTCTTGGTTTAACCTCATATAATACACTCCAGTATCTATTCAGCTGTACAGGTGGCTACAATCATACCTTCCAGTCATGCATGGAAGCTCCTTTTATGAGAACTTTGGACTTCTTTGTGATGTAGATGATTTGTAGCCACCACAATTTCATTTGTTTCCTCCAGGATTAGAACGAGCCTTCTCGCATTAAGGGCAATGCATAATGTAAGGCCAACCCAATTCACACTGGACACAGGACAACGGCTATTGTGAGGTTTATTTATTTATTGTTGCCAGCAAGTTTCTTAAGAAAGAAGAGGTTAAAGGGAGTCACAGGGTGAACTTGGAAAGCAACAATTAAGGTTAATTGGGGGACATGGAAGAAAAGGACAGCTATTTTAACTTACATTGTTGACTAACTCTTTTTTGTATCCTTTATATTGTGTCATTTTATACTAGCTCAAAAAAGAAGTCCAATGAGATGTACTGGATCTGTACTAGAATAATGGCAGAAAATTGACTATGGCCAAACTGAAATGAAATATGAATTTTACTCAGCCTACTAAATATTCAGAATTGGGAAAAACACAATTAACTTAAAACACAGAAGTACATTAACAATGTGTTGTTCATTTGTCTGTTTCAGTTATACAGTATGTAGATGTTATTCTTTGTTTAAGATTATAGGTATTACTTGTGGGAAACTGCAACAGTGGATAGATTGGTAAGAATTGTGCTTTTGGTCATTAATCCACATTCTAAATACACAGCATGTTATACTTTTCAAAAACCAGATGTTCAAATGTATGTCTGTTGTGTTACTCTCACTCTTGAATCAGGCTTTTGCTTACAAGACGTAGAGCCACATTTTTATTTCATTTATTTATTTCTTTTTTGGGAGACCTGTCCTTTGATTAAGTTTATCTTTTTCCCCATCCATTCACCAAAATGGAAAATTAGTGAAGCTGCTAAAGTAACTTGAAACTGTGATGCTCTGGCAATGTGACGTTCTCAGTTGCCTAACAATGGTAGGTTGGCACTTAGCTCCTTGTTCTCTTATACTCAATAATGTATAAGGAGGCGCATTTGCAACACTCTTTGCTTAAAACTGAAACCCTAACCCTTCTGTTTGTTGCATAACAGATATTTTGTTTTGTTTATTTAGTTAACATTCTTATATTTATCTAAATGATAATTAAAGATCACAAATTTCTCAAATGTTAGATCAGACTCCTAAACTGGCCTTTAAAGTCTTCCATATATTGAAAGGTAATCCATCAGGGTGTGCCAAATAAGACCTATGCACTGAAGACTCAAAGAGAAGTGTCTGTTATTCCCAAAAAAAGATACATAGGTAGGAGACATAAAAATCAATAAGTGAAGAATGAAATGTTTGTCCAAAGCCCTTCAGATATCAGAGCCTTCATCCAGCATTAAGTGACTTGTCTAACAAGACTGTTTTGTGTACCATCCCTTAGCTCTTGTTTTAAGTCTAGTATAGCTATTTCTTCTGTATATCAGTGAACAGTGAACCCTTATATTGTACTGTTGCTAAATTCATTATGAATAAGTTACATGATATAGTTGAAAGGGTCATAAATTGGTAAATCTTGGATAGTGCTCAAGCATTGTGTATGTTTACCTTTGCAATGAGAAATCCAGAGCTCTATTACAGTATTTTGTTTAGTGTCTTGTGTTTTTGAGGGTGGAAGAGAGGCTTGCACCCCTGCTTCATGGATCCATCATCCTGCTTTCTAATCCCATACCCATTTTGAAAGATGTGCAGTGAAGCCTAACTTCAAAAAATACTATGCACATACATATTAAAGGGATGTAAGTAAGAAGTTGTAAGTAAATAAGTAGGTGTAAGTAAGTAAGTAGTTGTACTTTGTGTGTTGTAGTAATTAAGCTTTAAGAATTTCAACCGCTCCCTTGGGTAATAAATAATGGTAATTATTATCCCGTGGGTAATTTTTGTGTGTTTTTTTTTCTATTTTTGTATTTTAAAAGTCAGTAATTTTACATTTTCTGTGCCAAACTACCATAAAATCATATGAAGAGATACAGAAAGCAACCTATAGGGGCAGAACACTTTTTCTGTTAAAAAAATCATTGGATAAACCTAGCAGTGCATTTTTTGTGATAATGATTTTTGCCTCACTTTCCAACTGAAAATGCTCAACACCACGCAGTTACAGTATAATACAGTATATGTCTGAGATTTGAGCTTTTATTTGCACATTTTCAAGAGTCTTTGGGCTATTCATATTTTGTCATGGCAGGCAATCCTTTTTAAACGGATCAAATGTTACTTATTTAAGATTAGTTTTTTTGGAAAATACACTGCTGACATTTGGCACCTTCCTTTCTCAGAACTGATACCTAGAACTTGTCTTTGGCTTCACCATTTGCCTGTTCTTTAATTTATACCTGCAGAACGTCATACAAACCACATACTTTTAAACAATAGACCCACTACTCTAGTTAGGCTACATACTCTGTGATTTTTTGAATTCTGGATTATCATTTGGTAAGGAAGGATGGTGCATATGTTGGCAACATATTAGCTGTGCTTTGGGAGCTCACTCATTCTGCATTGCCGATACTGTTGATTTCTTTCTATTTTTACTCCCTGGCGTATTTCTATTTTTTTTTCTGGATTTCAATCTTTGTCTCTTTAACTGATACTTTATTGACTCCTTGTTACCATTATTCTGTTATGTGTTATTTTCCTGACCAGCTGCTTGTTCACAATTACACCTTTGTTTGCTATAATATGACAAATGATAGGTGAAACAGGCATGTTTCAATTCATATACAGTTTCAAGAAACTGGCACCAAAATTCCTTTTTGCAGGCAATTTTGCACCTGCAAAATGTGAATCTCACTAGAGGTTTTTATTTTTTTAACTTCTTTTTAGGGATGGTAAAATAAAAAAAGATATAGCTTCCTAAAGCCCCATTCACACATACACATTTACATGTGTTCTTTTCTGCAGTTGTGTAACACATGTAATCCATGCCACACCAGTAAAACCTATTCCATTTATGACTGTTGTCTCATGTGAGTATTTTTTAAAATGTGACATGCTGAATATTTTCCACAGAAAGACACACCAAAACACATTATTATGCATATTACAGTGTTTTCTCTACAACAAAATTTCACTGCATGTAAAAGTACGTTTTCTCAACCCATTACGTCACCCTAAGGACATTGGCCTGTTCTTTTCATTACATCTCTTTAGTCTGAGGCAGCTTTTATTCTCTTTCCTGGAGTCATATTTGAACCATGGCACAGGTTTGTCTATAGTGATAGCAGACTAGAACATTCTGTAAATATCCGTGGTGCCTCTCATTGACCTTAAGTCATTCCATAATGTTTGTCTTGTGCTGCCTGATGCATGATATACATCCAGGTGTATTCCATGAAGCTCTCTGTTCATCCAAATCTAATGTTAAGAAATGATTTGCAATCTATCATGGGGCTCTCTCAGCCTGAGAACAGTTAGAACTGCCAGATAATGTGATATATATTTATACAACTACCCATGGGACATGGAAGCCATAGCACCCCAAAAAAAGCACCTGGGCGCTGAAACCTGTGAGGCGGCAATGATAAATAATATGCCAGTCTAATTCTTCTCCATAACTTGTTTAATTTACACAAAAAGTGCACTAAAAATGTAAAATTTAAAAGACTGCCTTAAATGTTTGGCACCCAGGTAGTAGAATAAAGCTCTATCTTTCATGCTCCACTTTTTATTTATAAATGAGCTAATTATGATAGGAGATCCTGTACAGTATTTCATCTTGCACATAATTTGCCTTGTCTTTTCAGGTAATGTTTAGTTTATCTAAATATTTTATACACAAATGAATTTCACAACAGGACCCAAGGTCTCCATTTTGCTTTACACTTACAAGATAAAACTGGCTTTGAAATGCACCACAAGAAGAAGATAAATGAAGACAAGCATGATTTGCAATTTCTCTTTTTCTTGCAGCAATCAAATGTATGCAGGACTGCAGTTGCTCGAACGCTCCATTTTTAAAGCCTTAGAAAGGAGCTGTGAATGCAGTAATCTTTTTTATTATTTCCAAATCAGTTTCTTTAAACCTTTAGATAATCTACTTATTCTTAATCCAAATTAGGTATATGAAGATTTTCTTTTAAAACACAAAGATTACATTCACATCTAGTCAACTTTACTTGTTAAAGGTTGATTGATCAAACTGCAGAGGCCGGGTCGGTACATCTGTTTGCAAATATGTGTGACGGTCCTTTTGGATAGCTGCAAACTACTGAAGCCAGTCTTGGCTGGCTTCTAATCAGTCTCTCCGTCACTTCAGTCAGTCAGACATCTGGCAAAAACCAATCAAATCTTTTCAAGAATCAATCCAGAAGCCGCTACACAATTTGATTGAGGCAAAGGAAATCTCTTTGTTTTCGCTTGGCTTTAGGTCTTATCAGTTCTCTCCGTCACTTTTAATATCTCGGTACGCCCACAAATCCTCCCTGGATTTATTGCAGATGTACGAAGCTTGGTGTAAATAATAGCCCACGCAAGAGGCTAGTCAACTCACAGCTCAGAGCAATACCAATGGGAAATTACCCACACAAAAGGTGCGCTGGGGTGACAAATGAAGAGAGAGCTTCAGCCCATTGAGGAGGCCTAGGGCCCGGACAAAGCTTGAACACTCTAATACGGGCCTGATATCCTTATCTGATTACACTTGAGCGCTTGATGGCTTTTTTACTTTCGTTTAAGGGACACAGGTTGCATCCTTTGGTGTGCAGTGTACCAGAAAATGTTAATCTAGGGAATGACTGCATTAAAAAAAAGCCAAGACTAATTTCGAAAGAACGTAATCTGCAATGAAATAAGGACGATTCGACGAAGATAAAGAAAAGAATAAAAGCCTTGATTTTTTTTCCTTTTCTTATTCTCACCATATCATATAAGTGAATGTAGACACAAATATCTCAAGCTGGGGGAACTTATATAAAGCATTTGATTTTTGGGAATGTTAGTGCAAGTTCAGCAATTTATTTCCTTTGCACGAATGCTTACAATTTTTCTATTTAGCTAACCTGAAATGGAAGCTTTTCTTCAGGAATTAGAAGCATAGCAATCTCAGTCTAACTAAATCTGATGTCACTAAAAAATCTCCTTTAGATCTACCCTTAAATTGTGTTGTTTTATTAACTATTTCAGTTATATGTAACAGAAAAAGCAGGCATTTATCACTCTGTTATCTAAAACCTCCTTATCCTGTGTCCAGTTCATATAGAAGCCAATGCTTACACCAGAAGCATTGAACAAAAGGCAGGAACTAAGCTTGGATCCGAAGAATTTCAATTAATGCTCAGTGTATTTTTGAAGTATACACTACCAGTCAAAAGTTTTAGAACACCTCTGCTTTTCCAGTTTTTCTTTAAATTTACGCAGTTGTAATGTAACAAATGGCCTAAAATGGTGAAAAGGTAAGCAGTAAACTGCCAGAGGTTTACATTTTAAATTTAGGTTAGCAAAAACTGAAAAAAGGGAAGGCCTTATTCAGGGAACAACTAATAGGTTACAGTCTACAGATGTTCTGAAGCAATTAAATGGAAGCTTCTTTTCAAGAATAACAAAAATGTATCTAACCAGATCTGATGTCTAATATTTCCTTTTTAGGTCTACCCTTTGTTTAAGGCTTACAAGTTGAAGCAAACAATTTGCACCGGTGTCCCAACTTCTGTTGATTACTTTTAAACCCTCTGTGTGTCTTAAAGCAGAGGTGGAACAGACTTTGTTGCTACACCCTCTGAACTACTACGGAGACAATATTCCAGTGATAATGGCAAGAAAGCGACAATTGAGTGAAATGAGACAGAGCATTACTACCCTTAGAAGTGCTGGCCATTCATTTAGAGAAACTAAAAAAAAAAAAATCAAAGTGTCAGTGAGTATTGTGTCTTACATAATCCAAAGGCAAATAGAAACTGGACAAAACTTAGACAGAAGAGATCTGGCAAACTCAAAGTCACAACCCAATCAGAAGACAGGTTTCTGAGGGTCACCAGCTTGCATGATAGGCACCTCACAGCACAACAGATCTTCAAGCACAGCGTTCTTACTGCCACTCGTCCTGTCAAACCTACAGCAGAAAGAGTATTTTGAAGGTGGGTAAATGAGAATTGCTTTAAGTTTCACGAAGGACCGACAATTCTGGAAGTTTTTGCACACCCGATACTATAAATATCTTTTTTCATAATAGCTAATATATATTCAAGCACAAATAATAATAGGGAACTTTCCTAACTCGTATAGACAAAAGTAGTGTGTTGTTGAAGTCTGTTTTTATTGTGTGCTTCATCAAAGAACACCTAGAAATTCTCAATATAGATTCCTCTATATTGGATGGATACATGGCAACTTTTTTTGTCTCAAATGTTCCATCTGAGAAGTGAAAACCTACAGAAATGTTGTCTTCTGATAAGATTGTTTAGGCAACAGGTATAGCAGACAGCTCTGATTAAATATTTCCCTGTAAAACAGCCCAGTTTATGATATAATGGCATTATGCTTCTTACTAGGGTCATACATATAGTACACCCAGTTCTTAAGAATATTAAATGCTTTCTTTGTATATGCACTGCATAAAATGAAATGAGAATGTTTTTATTAACCAGCCTACCAGATCATAAGCACCTTGATCATTAGTGGACAGGGTTATGTTCAGGTACTGGGTAGCCCTTGTAAAAATACCTCTACTCATTATGCAGTAGTTCTTCTCCTCCAGGTATAATAGCAAACTGTGCAGTAGAAATTTTTACTTTGCAAAACTTGACAATTTGTGCACAGATCAGCAGGAAACAAGTTATACGGAAAAACATTTAGGGTAGTAGAGTCGCAAGTTGCAAGTCTTTACCACTGCATTTACCATTAACTCAATTTTATTCTGCTTTGTTCTGTTCTCTACATGTCCTTCAATTTGAATATATTCAGGTGTTTTTTAGAAATCAGAATAACATTTAAAAACAATGTAAATTATTTGATATTCTAACCAATTCATTTTCAGATTTAACTTCAAAAACTTCAGGTTTAGCTTTATTTCATTATTTTCTACTATTTTCATAGTACACAAATAAAATAATATTGAGTTGATTGCCACTTACTGTATTTTGCAGTTGGTGTTTCATTTCATTTATTATGACCTTATCTGGCTTATGTTCATACCATTTCATGGATATATGGGGTGTTGACATGATTACAAATTGCCCCATGCAGGTTCATAGCCATCTTGTTATGCAATTCCAGATATTCTTTTAGTACTAGTGAGGCGTGTGTGTGGTTACTATATGATTTATATCCTCATCTTGTTGATTGAGCAGCCAGCACCTGACATCTTTAGGATGCTCTTACGAAGGTAATATATATCAATGGCTGCTCTTGAGGCCTTCTGTTTCTTCTTTGAGCATATCATTTGCATGTTCACCCTGTGTCTGCATGGGTTTCCTCTGTGTGGTCTAGTTTTCTCCCATAGTCCAAAGACATACCAGCTAGGTGGATTAGCCCCAGTGTGTGTGTTAATCCTGCAAAGGGCTAGCACCCTGTCCATGGATTGTTCTTGCATTCTGCCCTATTCTTGTTGGGTTAGGCTTCAACTTCTTATAAAGCAGGTTAAGAAAATGGATGGATGAATGGATGCTTTGTTTTTCTGAAGGAGATTTTTGTCTGTTTCAGATTCAGGCAGTATGGAAAACTTTATTCTGTATTGCAATTTCACACTTGATTATTTGTTTCAGTTTTGGCCCTTGCTTGGTGTTATTATGAGGCTTTTTCACTTCTGCTTCTCCTGGTATTATTGTTGTTGTAGAATACACTAGTTTATTCATCTCGGTCAGAGAGAGGTGTTCACCCTGACTCTTCTCACTCTTATTTGTTCACATACATTCTTTCTGTATTTTATTTCCTTTTTCCTTGAGGATCTGTTGTACAATGCAAATATTGATAAACTTATTTTCAGTTTTGATCAGGAAATCAAACGTGAGTTCTTTACATGCTTTAAAATCATGGTTGACTACTTCTTCTTCTTTTGGCTGCTCCCGTTGGGGGTTGCCACAGTGGATCATCTTCTTCCAGATCTTCCAGTCTTCTGCATTTTGCTCTGTCACACCCACCACCTACATGTCCTCTTTCACCACATCCATAAACCTTCTCTTACACCTTCCTCTTTTCCTCTTCCCTGGCAGCTCTACCTTTAACATCATTTTCCTAATATACTCAGCATATCTCCTCTGTACATGTCCAGACCAATGCAATCTCGTGTCTCTGACTTTGTCTCCCAACCGTCCAACTTGATCTGACCCTCTAATATACTCATTCTTCATCCTATCCTTTCTCGTCACACCCAATGCAAATTTTAACATCTTTAACTCTCCCACCTCCAGCTCTGTCTGCAATCCATATAACATAGCTGGTCTTACTACTGTCCTGTAAACCTTCCCTTTCACTCTTCTGATATCTGTCTGCCACAAATCACTCCTGACACTCTTCTCCACCGATTCCACCCTGCATGCATTCTCTTTTGTACCTCTCTTCCACAATCCCCATTACTCTGTACTGTTGATCCCAAGTATTTAAATTCATCCTACTTCTAATTCAGCATATTGAACCAACAAATGCTGTAGGTCTGTGGTTTGTTCAACCTATCTGAGAGCTGCTAGATTTGCTTTGATAGTTTATAGTTTCAGTTTCTGTGCTTTGCCTTATGTTTTTCTTTCGGACAGAGTAGAATGTTATTGCTCATATTGTTTAGTGTTATATCTGCCATCATTAGGAACAAGCCTGAATTACTTTAATTTCAGATTGTATATGTGCCTTTGATAATTCATTATTTTTTTCAGTTTCATTCACATCACTTGTTCTTTGCACTTTTGTGTGCATGTTCCTTTGGAGACAGTTTCTCTCTGCCTAGACTACAACGGGGATAGTCAATTTGAGATGTTGTCTGGTTCTAATAAGAGACTGGTAATGTCATCTGATTCACCTAAAAATGTATGTTCAGTCAGTCTTTTGCTTATCTGAAAGTACAGTGGATGAGATACTTGTGCGAATTTCTCCTATTCACAGTTCCTTTTGGGTGCAGTATAACCTCTTATCTTGGGAATTATTACTTTTACTATTATTATTATCATTATGACTACTCAGAGGTACAGTACATACCACTGCTGCCTCGTAGAGAAAGCATATTTTATATATGACATGAATAATATAGGTTTTTTGCTTTGCTCCCTGATGTTACAAGCTTTATTACAATTTACTTTTCTATATCAAAAGGCAGCGTTCTTAACACACTTGCTCAGGTTGACTTTGATGACAGAGGGTGATGATTATCATGCTTTCACACCTCTGTCTATTAAACTGTCTTGTCTCGCTTGTACAAGCTACAGATGCAAAGTCAGAGCTAGTGAATGTTGTGCCACGGTTCACAGGCTGCCACATCAAGGCCTTTTCAGAAAACTGTCAACAGCTGGCAAGATTCCCCAGCCCACACCACGACAGGTTCCCATTATACTGTAATAGGAGGTGGAAAACATAATAATAATAAAATAGCAGCTTATGTAAAAGGCTTGCCAAGTGGATTGGACTGATGCTCCTCGCATCATTGCAAGCTACAGATGAGGAGATTTCCAGTGATAACGCAAACAAAGCAAAATTATAATCTATTATAGCTTTCATTCCCCTTAACATTGGGCCATTAATAAGAGCATTGTAGGCAGCTCTTTTTGGGTTGTGAGGAACATAATAAGCTCTTTGACAGATTTTTTTTCTTCTTGTCTCTAATTTTAAAAGAAACCGAACATATGCCGTACTCCATCTTATCAATAGGTTGGTTGTTTGTTTGCCCAGTAATTTCAAGTTAATGTCAAGTACAATAAGGTATTCCGGCTTGAGCCTTTGCAAACAGTGAATGGCTGAAAGCAGAGCATGAAGCAAAAAAAGAAATAAGCCATCATTTCAATTTATCCAGTATGCTACTGCAGAAGAGGCTCTGTTTTTCCTTCAAAAAATGTATTAAGGTCTGTAATAACAACAGAAGGTAAATACAAAGCATATGCTCAGGTGGCATCAGTATGTACTTCAGATTACCAAAGAAAGCAAAGAGTTAATGACTTGTCCATCATTACATTTTTGGAGGGAAAAAAGGATATAAAGGAGAAGACATGAAGAGATCGGTTAGCACAAGCAACATCCATGTTTCTAGAGTCTCACAAACCTTGTCACTGGCAGATGTTTTCTGCATATGAATAAATGCATGAGTAGATATCCATCTTTTCTTTCTTCTCAGTTTTGACAAATGACTTCTAAAAAGTGAGGAAATTAAATGGCTGCTGCTGATGTAAAGAGATATACACAGAATGATTACTATCTCATCATTTTGCTTTGCTTTAGATGATATACTGCACACAGTACTATGCAGAGTTAGGATGCAAAGTTAGGTTCCTTTGCTAAAGTGGATTCTTTTCAGCACTTTTTGTCATCTCTCTGTTTCTACAGTAGTTCAAACAATTCAATAGGTCTAAAAAGATGAATCAACACCAAATGACTGGTCAAAAAAAATCGCTGTTACACATTTGCAAAGTCCAGTGTCACACTGCAAACCAGAAGGTTGCTGGTGCCATCTCCACCATTTTCTCTGTGACCCTCAGAAATTTCTTTATGAAAAGTGCAACATTAAAAGTTTTTCAGAATATTTGTATATCTTTCAGTTGCTCATCAAATTGGTATGATAGTGTGACTTAAATAAAATTTATTTGGCCTAGTGGTTGGCATTCATGCCACACAACTGCAGGTAGTTAGATACACTGCCTGCGTGGAGAGTGTACTTTCTTCTTCTATACATGTGGGGTTCCTCCCACATCCTAAAGATATTTAAATTATGTCAATTAGCGAGTCTTGATTGGCCAGTTATAAGTGAGAGTGTGCGAAAGCAGAAATCTACTGACCCATCCAAGGTTGTTCCCCGTCTTCTTCTCAGTGGTACCAGTACGATCCAGCTCTTCAAAGTCATTTAATTAAAAATTTAAAGAAATTAGTAGTTGAATTACTCCCTTCTACTTTTAATTTGAAATAAGTCAACATTTTATATTGATTTTATTTCAGTTTTTATTAGAAATAGACTTGACTTTGAAGTACCAGTTATTAACAAATGAAGTTTATTCCTGTTGCTGAGTAACTGCCTATGTTACTTAATCTGATGTATAGCAGATGATTTTTATTTTAATCAATTTATGCCTGCAATTAGACATCTGGGGCACATGCATACAAATGTTGTGTACGCCCGTTTCCACGCATACTTTGAGATGTAGAAAAACTAAACTTGGTGTAAAGCCATACACATTTTCATGACAGCATTACCCCTTGTGTACGCACTTTTCTGGTCGGTGTTGCAAACTGCAGTGCTACTGTTTCTGTGTTGTCCAGTGACACAGGATTTATCAAATACACCAAAATTAATTGCATATTGTTTACAAATTTAATTTGCTTGATTATAATCATTCTCGAACAATATAATGGTGCACGGAATGGCCAGACTATTCCAACTACCATAGCTGCTTCAGGATTGTTAGAAGACATTGCAAATGGAAGAATTGGAAGAGAGTGTATATTTATAGATATTGATGACTGGCTTCTAAGTCAATTTCAATTTCCAAGAGCTATCCTCTTGAAGCGGTGTGCTGAACTAGCACCGGCTTTACACAGGCAGAGTTTGAGGAATTGTGCTCTACCTGCTTCTTTGCAAGTTCTGTCCACTCTCGGTTTTTAGCCACAGGAGCTTTTCATTGAGAATTGGCTGACAAGTTAGGTATTTCACAAACATCACCAAGTCGTGTCATGCCAGCTGTATATTATGGTATTATCCACTTGATATCCAGATATATAAGATTTCCATACACTGTGGTTGAACTAGGAAACATCAAAATGTAATTTGCAGCAACGTCTAGTTTTCCAAATGTAATCAGAATGGTCAACTGCACGCACATAGCTATTGCAAAGACGCTGGACGTTACGTCAGCCAGGGAATGAATCACCAAAAGAATGAGCTAGCATCTGTAGCAAGAGAGCATATAAAACCACCAGCTCCGCACAGTCGCAGGTGCTTTTTCCAACTAATGCGGCAAAGGCAGACAGTCCTTTTAAAGATATGTCACCTCAAAAAGCCATGTACAGAGCAAACAATCAATCTATTGTGGCACTCACCGCCAACGCTACAGTATAAAAGCACCTTCAGAGAATGAATCTGCTTATGTAAGTAGAAAGCAGCTCCACTCTATTAATGTGCCGCTATATAGTCTACTGAAAGTGTATTGCATTGTGCAAGCATGTAGTGTGCTGCATAATATGGCATAAACAATCATGGCTACATCGTACCTGAAATGATGAACCTGACCCTGACTCAAATGATCAGCTGAATTAGACAGCATTGCAACTTTGTTTGAATGTAATTAGCAGAATGTAAACACAGTTAATCAGATGCAGCATTTATTTTTTAACCAGTTCATTGAATTTGTGTTCAATATCACAGAGTACAGCCCTTATATTCCTTAGTTCATTGGTGTGACTCCAGAACAGCTTCCGTCAGTACACAGCCAGATGGTCGCCTGGTGGTTTCTGAGGCAGAGGTTCCAGCACCTGACGATATGCTGGGCACAGCAGCACCATCAGCACATTGATTTGCGGCCTCTGCACAGCAGGGCAGCTTTTGTATCTGACACAGAATAAACAGACAGTGGGCTTTGACTCACTTTTCATGTCAACAGAGTTATACATGAGGCCCCAATGTTAAATAGTTGCCTGTTTTCTAGTTTTAACCAATTTATTTTATGTTTCTTTAGTGCTTTACATTAGCAGCAAATACTTTCATTTGGTGGCACTCCCACAAATACATTAATAAAAACATTTAACACTGAAACACATGTCATCATCATTCACTGTCCTACCAAAACTAGTTAATTTAATAAAGCATAGATGTGCATAGCATTATTGCAGAAGAATGAAAAGTCAACATCACAACTCCTGGATAAATGTTGATATGAGATCTAGCAATTCCAGTCTTAAAAGGATTGAGCTGTTTTGTCTAGACAAAAAAAAACAAGAGAGATGCATCAATAGAGGTTTGAGGATCTTTCTGGGACTGTTTATTTAATTTAGTAAGGCAAGCAACTAGGAAAAAAGAAGAAAAACATTAACCTTCTGTGTCAGTAGCCCGGTGTGTTTTCCTCAAGATCTGGTCTTAAATAATGGCATCTGGGGTTTTCTTTGTGGCTATAACTTTGAATAAAGGACGAGGTATAGTCAATGGCGGATTGGAGGTGAGTTTAGGGCTGGCATATTAAACATGTGGCCCACAACAAAAATCTGTGTGGCCTGCATGACAGATCCTAGTTAGCACTAAACTTGTACAAAATGATTACTATCATTTGTGATTGAATCATTCTGCATCTTCTCCGTTACTTATTGACTTTTTTTAGTTCTGACTTCTGACATAACATGGCATGTTTTCCCATGGCATTACGGTACCGGAATCGTCATCTGCTAGTATAGTTGCAGCTGCGGCGTCAGCTCCTTGATACCCTAGGCATGACACTATTCCCATCCCCACCCCCATGAGCCTTGACCAAAATTAATGAGCCACGACGTCACAACTGAAGTGCTATGCTGCAGCAGCTTGGCAGGGTACACTACTGGCTGGGCTGCTGAGACTGGCCACTGGACAGAACTGACCATCACGAGTAGCAATAGCTTGCATATTTTCACGTTTTTTTGCTCTAGTTTTATGTAATTTTGTGCTAGTATTGTAATGAACAGTTAGTGCACACTACAGCTGAAGATCTGAAGTGTACGCGAGAAGTTGGTGAGTTGTATATTAACACATTTTTGTGATTTTGAGTTTGTAAAATTAGTGTAGGTCAGGGGGCTTTTTGCATATTAGCTTATTTTACAATATAATCTTTGAAGTAAACTTAGTAAAGTAAAATTAGATTTTTGGAGGATTTGTTTTCCAACTTGAATTACTGAGCAATGAATTCAGGGAGCGTTTTTGTGATTTCAGTTCATATGAACAGGACTTTGCGCTGTTTTCTTACAACGTTGAGAATGCGCCTGAGAATATCCAAATGGAATTGATTGAACTGCAGTCAGATTCTATTCCGATGGCAAAATACAACAAAGTTGGTGTGCCAGGCTTGTATGCTTACCTGCCACCCTCGTATGTACAGATCCGTAAGTTGGCATCGAGAGTACTGTCTATGTTCGGAAGCACTTACGTTTGTGAGACATTGTTTTCGTTAATGAAAGCTACCAAAACCCCACATCGCTCAAGACTTACTGTTGAGCACCTTTCATCCCTCATAAAAGCTGCGGCTGCACAAGATTTCAAGCCTGATATTGACAAACTGGTTACTAACAAGAGATGCCAAGTGTCAGGACAAAAGAATTAGATCTCAGACTGTTATACTCCTATATAAGGACATAGCTAAGAGGCTAAGACTCTAATTGTACGCTGTTGTACGGAGATTGTATGGAAATAAATTACTTTTCTTTAAATTTTAAATGTTACATTTTTTAAAGTGTTCAGTATTGAAAGAAAGCTACAGTAACTTTGTATAATAGTATTTGTTACAGTAGTAGTATTTGTTACAGTGCGGCCCACTGACGCAAGTATGGCAGTCGAACCGGCCCACCAATGGTAGTGAGTTTGACTTGCCTGGTTTAGGGTATCTCTTCTGGGTCAAAGTCCTCTCTGAGTAGAGGAAAAGTTAGCAAGTCACTACATAAACTCAAAATCCTTTCCTGGTGTTCTATTTAAAATCAGTTGCCATAAGATATGTGATATGCCCAAATATCCATCCATCCATCCATTTTCTAACCTGCTGAATCCGAATACAGGGTCACGGGGGTCTGCTGGAGCCAATCCCAGCCAACACAGGGCACAAGGCAGGAACCAATCCCGGGCAGGGTGCCAACCCACCGCAGATGCCCAAATATTTAACTCATTTATAGATTTATTTTCATAACGTATCTATTTCAAAATTGGGTAGAAGAAAACCAGATCCTATTTCATCAATATTAAGTACAAAAAATATTTTCTGAGTGGTATCAGTTGTTCACAGGATGCATTCACACACATGCATCCGCATTCACTTATTGGCCTTTTTAGAATTACTGATTAAGCAAAATTAGAGATGTGAAAGGAAACTAGAGAACTATGTTTTCTTTTAATTATTAGTTGTAATACAAACTTTTCATAAGCTATTAATTATAAGAAAATTACTTCTTCCTAACAGACCAAATTCCTGATTCACCTTTATTTGCCGAATATCAACCCCATATAATTTACTTATGGGATGCACTCAGTTTCAGTATCATTAGGCAGAATGTTGGAGCCAACCCTGAATAATACACTTTTCCACTGCAGAGCACTCTGGCTCACAACACTCCTTTTTGGAGGCTTAAATTAGGAAAAAATACAGGTCTTCAGAATATGGAAGTTTAACCTGAGTAATCACAGAACCGACCCGCACAGACATGGGGAGAATATGCAAACTTCGCACCGAGGGTTACCGGGCTAGGATTCATACTTAATCTATTGTAACTATGAGGCGAGTGGCTACCCACTGCATCACTGTGCTAACATATTAGTTACTGAACATTTTTAAATGTCTTTGGGATGAGATATGTTGGTCTCCGAGGTTCTACCATCAGCTAATGTACATGGCAGTTTGTTCCAGTAATTGCAGTAAAATATCTGAAGAATATTTTATAAGATTCTTTTCTAAAAGTATACAATTACAGCTCATAGCCCATACCTAACTTGGTGCTATAGATGTGGCCTCACAAATACATTAGACTGCTTACACCAAATTGCCACACACCATATATTATAACCAATTTTTATTGTCTTGTTATTTTGTTGTTAGGCGTTTTGATATAATGAGCAGGAGAAATTAAGCCAAGTCCACTTAACACCAAGAATCATATGAAACTTTTTAATCACTTCTGTACTTTACCCACATCTTGCAATGCTACTAAAAAGAAAATAATAACAAAACATATTGTAGCATTAAAAACAAGTGTGTGTATCTATCAATCTAGAGAGGTGAATGTCCGTGATACGGTTTGCATATTTGTACAGTAGCTAGAAATCCACAAAAGGAGAATATGAGTCACATGTCTTAAAATAGTTTTTTATTCAAAAGATTTCAACAGCTTACCAAGTGTTATTATCAGAGGAAAATGATTAGACATACAGGAATCCAAGGCAATATATAGTAAATGAGGAAGGAGGGCATAATAAGGTGGAGTTCAGAGGGTGTCTTCTTTATAAGCCAGCATATACTGGGTTCATGTCCTAATGTCTTTTGATGGGGTTTTCATTTCATAGCCACAATTCGGCCAGCTCTCTGGCACTTTAAGTATTAGCCTTGAATCTTACTTGCACTGAGCTTGTATGTGTGTATATCAGAGATTGTGGGTCCTTCCTTCTAATAGCACTGCAATACTCTTGTACAGTATATGTGTTGCGAGTGTTTTAGATGTTTGTCCCACGTATACAGCTAGGCATATGCTGCATGGTATACTATCTACCGTATCTATCTATCTATTATATAATGCAAAGATGACTGACTGAGTGACTTACTCTTCATCAAAACCACTATTTTCTGTTTAGTTGAAAAGTTGAAATTTGGCAAGATTTTGCATCTAGGCCTGTAGATATCCACTAAGAAAGGACATTTCAACATTTCAATATGCAGGAGTAAAAACACACCTATAATAGAAAAACTTCCTGGTGTGGCAGAAGTGCTGCATGGGCACCTGGAAGCACTCCAGGTGTACCTAGTTCCTGTTCTGGAAGCATTTCCTGATGTGACAGAAGTGCTGCAGTTCAGGGCTTAGCAAATGTCCAGGTGCCCCCTGGCAGTAGCCATGGGCCCCCACAGGGTTGAACTTCCAAGCTCTGTTCCTGTGGCCTCAACACGCATCAGAATTGCAGCCCTCTCGTGTTCCAGGAGAGATACCGCTCCTCTCCTGGTCCATCCACTGTATTGGCATTCCGCTTGGGTATGAGCCACAGCTGTCTGCCACTTATGCTAACATACATGTTCTGTGCTGCACTATGATTCTTTCTTTATTTCACCTTACATAATTTCTTATATTAGGAATTTGTTAGAGTTCTCATACCCATTGGGGTCAGAGTGCAGGGTCAGCCATTGTACAGCACCCCTGGGGCAATTACAAGTGAAGGGCCTTGCTCAAAGACCCAGCAGAGTAGGATCTCCTTTGGCAGCAAAGGGGATTCGAATGAGGAACCTTCTGGATACCGGCTCAGATCCTTAATCTCAGGACCAGCACTCCACCCTATCTGATAAGATTGTGCTTAATGCAAAGAATGAAACAGAAGTGATTGGTAAAGTCAACAGCACCACTAACCAATAGGGTGGATGGATGACTGAAGAAGGGGATGTGTCCTGAACAGGAGAAATGAGATCACTTTTGCCTTGTATGTTGAGTTGTGAAATGGAATGACAAAGTTAAGCAAAGCACAAGGAAGATGCAAAGCCCAATGGTTAGCATACACGCAATAAAGCTCAAGTGAGCACTCCATCAATCAGGCGTTTAAGGTAGAGTGGATAGTTGGAAGCCATTCTTGAGTTAAAGGCATTTGATGACATTTAAAACAGTCTGAAAGCATAAGGAAAAAAATTCTCTTATCTGATTAAACAATAATTGAACTCTTTGGGTAGAACTCCAAGCACTATGTCTTGTGAAGACCAGACACTGCTTATTACCTGCGTAATACTATCAGTGAAGCATTGTGGTGGGAGCATCATACTATTGGGGTGGTTCTCAGCAGCAGGTACAGGGAGATTGATCAGAATTGAGGGAAGGATGAATATAGAGTGATTCTTCAAGAAAACCTGTTCCAGGGTGCATGTGAATTCAGACACCTGATGGTTCACCTTTTAGCACGATAATGACCGGTAACATAGAGCTAAGACAATGCTGGAGTGGTTTTGGGACATCTCTGACATAGCTTGAGTTTGCTGGATAGCCAAAGCCCAGAACATTTGTTGGTAGACCTGAAAATGGCAGTATACCAATGCTTCCCATCTAATCTAATACATCTTGAGAGGACCTGCCAGAAAGAATGGGATGAACTGGCCAACTCCAGGTGTGGAAAGTTTGTAGACACTCATCCAATATGACTCAAAGCTATAATTACTATTATATATATATAATAGATAGATAGATATAATAGCTATAAGTACTGAATTCAACAGTTCAAAATACTTATATCATGTGGAAATTTCAGTTATTCATTTATATAAATCTGCAACTCTTTCTGAAAACACATTTTCACTTTGATATTATGGTTTATTGAGTGTAGATTGATAGGCCAAATGGCAAATTTATACATTTAACAACACATACAGTAAAGTGTACAGAAAGCAAAGCGGTGAGAATAGTTTCTGAATTCATTATATATAAGCATACTGTATATACATAAACAGTCGATTCCGGTTAATTGGACCACCGGTTAAATCGGACCAGCTGCTTATTTGGACCGAATCCTAAAGAACCGAAACAGATCATATTACATAAGCCTAATATTGTTCGCTTATTTGGACCAAAATTCCGTTTAATCAGACCAAAGAACGTGGCAGAGAATAAGAAAAAGAAGCCACAAGTCGCCCGCGGAAAGTGGATGTAAAGCAGATCAGCAACATCGGGAGGATCCCTGGGCTCCCCAGGAGAATTTATGTTTTTATCAAAGGTCAGGAAGTCGGAAAATTTGTACCAAGTGCAAACCAGTGGGGTTGAGCATGCCTGCCCTTTTATTCCTAAAACGGACCGCCCAGTAGCCAGCGACATGAAGTCGAGTGTAAACAAGTGCAGTGTGTAAACAGAATGCGTCAGATCACACTAGACAAGTTCTTCAAACATGGACTAGAATTTGGTAATGTAACCTTTTTATTGTGCTTCACATGCTGAGTGTCGTGTAGATCATTCTTTTTCAGTAAACAAAGTTGTAAGCAACCGTACATGTGCATGTACGTAGTTCTTGTCTGTACGTTCGCCATATGCGTGTGCAGCACAAAGGTATATCTTTATATATAATATGCTACCGTGGCTGTTCGTTTGTCTGTCCAGGATTTTAAATCACCTGTAGCTCACAAACCGTTTGACCTATTGACCTGACATTTGGTACACATATGTTACGTGTAGTCTACTAACTGCTTTTGTGTGATAATTGACTTCCAAGGTTAATCCTCTTTTTATTTTTATTTTATTCTATTGCAGAATCAACTCTAAGCAGCCGGGCGGTCATGCAGCACATCCATACAGGCACCTTTCTCATTCCTACCACCTTCGCCGTCACTTCCCCTACCTCTTCATTTCTTAAATTATCATTCTTGAGGCAGATTGAAGACTTAAGTGTCAGCTTAAGAGAAAATTGAAGAAAACGTACTAAGTAATTGCAACACAAACACTGACTTAATCAGTTTTAACATGAAAATATGCCGACGAAAGAAGAGAAGAAGTGGGCTGCTATGGTGGAGAAAAGAAGAACTGCTCAGGAAGCAGCAAGTGTATCAACCTCTGAACAAACGAATGCTAAATGTACAGAGAAAGAGTATGAAAACTAGGAATGGTCAAGTCAAGTGAATTTACTGCATGTTATAGTGCAGTGTTATACTGGTGTATATATATATTTATATATAAAGTATATATGTGTATATATACTCTGTACATATACATACATACAGTATTATATATATATATATATATATATATATATATATATACACTAAAAATACCAGCACTTGGAGAAGTAGTGTGTTAAAGAAGCAATGAAAAGAAAAGGAAACATTTTGAAAATAACGTAACCTGATTGTCAATGTAATTGTTTAGTCACTGTTGTGAGTGATGAGTGTTGTTGTCATATATATATATACACACACACATAAACATATATATATATATATATATATATATACATATCTATACATATACACATATATACATACATATATATCTACATATATACACACACATATACATACATACACACACATATATACACACATATACATACACAAATACATATATATATATACATACACACACACATATATAAACATATATATACATATACATACATATCTACATATATACACACACAGCTATTTCAGTATCAGTGCAATACGCTGTTTGTTAAAACAGTTGACTCCCGCTCTTACGTGCAATAACAAATCAAATCATTCAGTTGTCTTTGCTCATATGTCATTTTAGAGCTGGACGCCTGGCATCTTTTTGGCCACAAGTTCGTTTCTGTTTGGTGTGAGGTTCTGTGTTGTGGAGATTCTCAGGATGGATTGCAGGTGCTCATCAGTGAGGCGACTCCTGTGTGCTGTTTTGTTAGTCTTTATCACTGAGAAGAGCTTCTCACACAGATATGTGCTACCAAACATGCACAAGGTTCGAGCCGCATGTAGACGGACTTTTTGTTCTTCAAAGTCACCAAAGCGCCGTGCAAACTCGGTGCGCAATAACTCTAGCTTCGCAATAACTTGCAGCATCATAAGGTAGACTTGATTAACGCAGTAAGTGTTCGGCAAGGCAGCTGAAGCGCTGCATTATGGGATCTGTAGTTTATTGTGTTACCAGCGCTTCATATACCCGGGCTTTAATAACAATAATACAGTATATAAAATGATCTGCGGGCGGATATAATTACGCCGGGCGGATGTGGCCCTGCCCTTGAGTTTGACACATATGGACTAAATAGAACTTGAAAAGATATATTTTTCAAATGTGATCGCGCAATTCAGATAGAGTTGACGCAAGACTACAGCCTGCATGCCTCAATGAGTCATCCTCCTCGCTCTTACTTTTTACCGTTCATCTAATGAATACACTGAGTATGGCTTTACCAAAACAATCATTGATGGCGAATAAAGTATCCATTATTCGAGTATGTAGAGAGAGATATATATATATATATATATATACATATATATATATACCAGCGTATTGCAGAGGAGAAGTAGTGTGTTAAAAAAGGTAGAAAAGAAAAGGGAACATTTTAAAAATAACGTAACATGACTGTCAATATACAGTATTTGTTTTGTGAGTGTTACTGAGTGTTGCTGTCATCAAGGATTTGATTATCATTATTTCTTTCAATCAGGTTCGTATTTGTAGGATGTGTTGTGTTCAAGTTACATTCCGTGTTTGTCAATCGTTGTAAAGATGACAGGTTTCATTCATCGATTCGTTTCTTACTGCATCAATAAACAGCTCGTCTTCTTCTTTATCTGAGACCTGACACACTGCATGACAGGTTTTTTACACTGTCTTCCTTTAGCGGGACATTGACTTTTTCCACCGTGTGCTTTGTTTCCACAGTAGCTGCATTTATGAATATGCTTATCAGGCGCTTCATATTTTTGCTGCCTTTTCAATTGTGTAATTCGGTTTTGTTCAGCTCTTTGGAACTGTTGCTTTTATCTGTGCACTGCGTCAGTTCACGTGAGCCACTCGGTGTACTTGCATCGAAGGTTCCCAGCTGTGCTGGTGCCATCTCGTGCTATGTCCATAGCTTTATTTAATGTTACCTTAGTCCTGGCACTTAAAACTTTCTCTCGCAGTTTCGCTGAGTTTGTGTCAAACACCACCCTGACCATCTCATCTTCCTCTCCATAAGCACAGTCCTTCACCCGTGAATATTTACCGTGGCAGTTTGCTATTGGATTGCCGCTGACGGACGGCCTTATATGGGCAGGCACTAAATTACAAACGCCAGCGGCAGCCTGTCTATGAACTTAATTTAAAGTGTAGGTTTACATCGTGCTTTGTTTCCAAGTAGCAGAACTCATGAATATGGTTGTATATGTCACTCGCCGCTTCTTATTGTTTAGCTGCCTTCTCAATTATATAATGCATGTTTTCTTGAGCGCTTTTTGAGGTCTTCCTGGTTTTCTATGTACTGCGTGATTACGTGGGAGGCGTGATGATGTCACACGAAACTCCCCCCGGCGTTGAAGCTCATCTCCATTACAGTAAATGGAGAAAACTGCTTCCAGTTATGACCATTACGCGTAGAATTTCGATATAAAACCTGCCCAACTTTTGTAAGGAAGCTGTAAGGAATGAACCTGCCAAATTTCAGCCTTCCACCCACACGGGAAGTTGGAGAATTAGTGATGAGTCAGTGAGTGAGTGAGGGCTTTGCCTTTTATTAGTATAGATACATACAGTATATATATATATATATATATATATATATATATATATATATATATATATATATATATATATATATATATATATATATATATATATATATCTATCTATCTATCTATCTATCTATCTATATATATATATATATATATATACATTGTGACAGATAGGGGGTGCTGTTGTCCCCTTTACCCTCAGATCAGTCGCCAGACACCAGGTAAAAGTCCAAATATTGACTTTATTATAATTATACAGTGCACAAAGCACCATCCTCTCCACAATACTCATACAATAACTGATTCCACAATACAGTAATCAATCCTCCACTCCCAGACGCGTTGCCACCCTGCCACCCAGCTCAGCTCGTCGTCTGGTATCTTTACCAGTCCATTATAGTCCAAGTGCTTCTGACCCCTGTCCATGTGACTTCCTAGCACTTCCAGGTCAGATGAAAACTCTTCTTCATCAACCCGGAAGCACGTCATTCCCTTTGTCTATGTGACTAGGATGCACTTCCGGGTTGTATGCAAAATACTCATTGCTCCTCCCTGCAGCGCCTTCTAGTGGCCCCTGTGGTATCCAGCAGGGCTGTGGATAAAAGCTCCATTGTCCATAATTCCCTGCTGGCATTCGGGGCACCTCCATGCTGCAGGGAGGGCTCCACCTGGCGGCCTGGCAGCCATAGTCCACAACATATATACACTTTTGGGTCTGTATGTGTGTGTCTTTTGATGCTACTACTTTATTGTCAAGTGTTCTGAGGAGATAATGTCAATGTATTGAGTAAACATGACAATAAATTGACATTGTCTAGTTACAGACAACAGTAAGCATAGCAGAATTTCACTTTCTATCTACCTTTACATTTATTTACAATATTCAACATTCTTGTCTGTATACAAGATGCCATTTTTATGGGCAGTGAGTTTTTACTCAATGCTTATGGCTGCATTGAAATATTTGGTCAAAGGATGACTGTGTCAGAGGGAGTCACAATATTTGATGCCAGATAATGAGGCATCAGCATCCAACTGTTTGATTTTTTTTTTTTTGTGACAGGAACGTTGTGTGACCTGGCATGTCTTGCTAGTCATTTGCACAGCATGGACAAATATGATTAGTTAAGGAAGAGAATGTTAACATTAGACAAGTGTGCTTGCATAAAGGAAAAATACTCATATGGCCTCACCAGAACTTTAATACCAAAAACAGCATGGTTCACTTGGCAGACTGAAGCTTTCAGAATGATCTCATGCTCATCCGTGACCTCAGACTCATGGGGATTTTGTGTTCTGCATGTTGCAACCATGACTGCTTATATAGCATATGCAAAATCAGTTCGACAAACACAACAGAGTTTCCAGTTACCAGCACCATGCCAAGTCTTACATTCAGCTGCTTCCTTCACAGTTACTGCCAATTCAACAGATTCTCATTGGCCTAAATCTGGCATTCAAAAAATATTAACATTATAATAAGGCAGCCTACAAAGAGCTTTAATTGGAGACATTTCAGAGTTTATTGCTTTAATAGCAAAAATAAATGTTCCAAAATTAAAAGGAAATGAATGATAAATGAATAAAGTGAAGTCTACCATAAGGCCCAGTATGAAAATAATGTGCAAAATATGCAAAAAAGGGTCATTTTTGTACTGAATAGATCATTGGCACACAGAGTTGTCGAACATATGAAGGTAAGAAAAAACGGAAATCTGCTGCCTTATTTAACAGATAGGCTAGTTAATCCCATTCCACAAGCACATCGCCCAACAGCTTCTTTCACTTTCCAATCTCCTATTCTCTTTCTCCTAATCCAAGCCTCATTTTCTTTCACCATGCAAGCAGTTGCTAATCATTCCTTTCGATTTCAACATCCCCCAGGTATAGTATAGACCCTTATGGTTAAAAAAAAACACATAAATAAATATAAATGATTTTTATCTGCCTAAAACAGTAATAAGAATAAAGAGTAATACAATTTCCAAATTGTTGGATGACCTGCAAATATTTTCTTGCAAGAGTCAGATAGCTGAAAATAAAGCACAAAATTGCACTGCCATTTGAAAATTCTTCAGTTTTTTAAATTAAAGAACATAGGTTACTGACTTAAAAAGCAAAACAAAAATGTTAATTGTTTAAGTATTAAATGATAAAAAGTAGGGCGGCACAGTGGCGCAGTGGTAGCGCTGCTGCCTCGCAGTTAGGAAACCCGGGTTCTCTTCCCGGGTCCTCCCTCGTGGAGTTTGCATGTTCTCCCGTGTCTGCGTGGGTTTCCTCCCACAATCCAAAGACATGCAGGTTAGGTGGATTGGCAATTCTAAATTGGCCCTAGTGTGTGCTTGGTGTGTGGGTGTGTTTGTGTGTGTCCTGCGGTGGGTTGGCACCCTGCCCAGGATTGGTTCCTGCCTTGTGCCCTGTGTTGGCTGGGATTGATGGATGATAAAAAGTATCATTTGATAGAGACTGAGGAACCTAAACCATAGAGAACAAGAAGGATGCAATAATTATTACCAAACCTCCCTAGGACCTACAAAAAAGCAGTATGTGAAAATTGAGAGAATACCACTTGCATTTATTTCACTGTTTTGGGTCATGTGGAGCCAAAGTCTATTATGGAAGCATTGGATTAAGGTAGAAAACAGTCCTGGATGGGACATCAACTCCTAATGACTCGACTCCATCCATCCATTATCCAACCTGCTATATCCTAACTGCAGGGTCACGGGGGTCTGCTGGAGCCAATCCCAGCCAACACAGGGCGCAAGGCAGGAAACAAACCCCGGGCAGGGCACCAGCCTACCGCAGGGCACACACCCACTAGGGACAATTTAGTATCTCCAATGCACCTAACCTGCATGTCTTTGGACTGTGGGAGGAAACCCTTGCAGACATGGGGAGAACATGCAAACTCCACGCAGGGAGGACCCGGAAAGCGAACCCTGGTTTTCTTACTGCAAGGCAGCAGCACTACCACTGCTCCACCATGTTGCCATGACTCGGCTCAATTCAGTTTATCTTTATATGGAGTCTAGGCTCAGAGTACTATGACAAGTTCACAAATGCAACAGTACAGATTACTAACTATATAATATATACACATAAAGTTACATATTTATTTAAAGAGACACTAAAACTAATTAACATAAAGGGACCTTACAATATCTGTCTGTTAACATTATTATTAAATTATATCCAGCTAACAATGAAGATAAAGAAAACAAACTCCCTCCAGCACCATTAATGTAGAGAAATTGAACCTCTGGGTTCCACTGGCCAGTTATAGCAGACAAAGTCAAAAGAAAAAATCAGGCACAGTCACACTCCTGGAGACCTCGGCCATCCAGACACTTACCGACCAACTCCTGGACATTCTGTAGTAGAGTTTGCGCTTGACCATCTAATAGGATGACAGAATATTTCTAGCATTTGATTCCAAATCTCCCAATATCACAGATGTATTTCCATTGTCAGGAAAACAGCTTGGGAGTAGAATAATGGAATCACGTAAAACAGAAGGGAACAAAGAAGAGAAACGGGGCTAGTAACACTTCATAATTAATTATAAAAATGAGTAACAAACAGCAGTTCAGGATGCACAGCTAATCAGCAACTCTAGTCAGTGTATTCTAGACTGAAGTAGTGAGTCTTCAGTCTGGACCTAAAAGCAGAGATGAATAGGCATCTACTATAGAAGAAGGGATATTGCTGGACAGCGTTTGGGGCCATGTAGGTAAAAACTGGACCTCCCACTGTTATTTTGCTAATCCTTAAATTCTTCAGTAAGCTGGTATCTGTGTCAGTCAGTAGCACACAATTGATACTGCCACAACCAATTTTGTTAGGACAGGTAGTAGGTTTCATTTTAGAAATGTAAATTACAGTAGTACATCCTGTTCTGATATAAAGTTAAAATGAATAAAGTGGTGTGTTTAAGGAAAGACAGGGCTTGACATTATTATTATAAATAATATAAATTATGTTTAAAATTTTATCATTAAAGAAGTTAATATAATTTACACTGCTAATATTTATAGGTATTTTGCATTGGAGTTAAGAGTTCCCATTCCTTGTTTTTTACTGCTGCAACTGACAGGAATGCCTTTAGGCTTCTTTACAGCCCTTTAGCAATGCTGGTTGAACCTGTTTTGTAAAGTATTCAAATAATTTTTTTAAATAACTAAAGATGACTTTTAAAATATTTTATATAGCTACGTATTAAGAAGAGGTAATTGACAGAAAATAGCATTTACCTTGGAAAATAAAGTATTTCACATTCCCTAATAAATAATTGCAGTTATCTATATAACGTAAGGTATAGAATAGAAGAAAGGTTCTGCAAATAAACTAAAAGGGATATATGGATGACATATAAAAGGCTGACATATTTAAACATTGATTTAATCTCTGTTGATTAAACTGACATTTTTAGGACATCCTCCTCCCTCCGACATAAGAATTTCATTTTGATACCAATTAAATGAACAGATTTTAAATGAGCAGAAGCATGAGATAACTGGGATGGAGAGTTTGAAAAATTAAAACTACTAAGAGGCATTACAGACTTACTTAAAAATCTGTGATTTCTCTCCCACTGTGTACGGCATGTGACAATCAACAGAGTTTTGTTGGGGGACTATATGAATAAGAGTGAGGTGACCTTTCCATTTTAGTAGTATGTACAAAGTCCATCACAGTACAGGTGAAGGGCAAACATAGAACTATTTTGCAAAAATGAAAGGACGTCAAAGATATGAGATACAGCATATTTAATACTTGTACAGCAACCTCAATTCAAAAGAAAGCAGTCCCATCTGGAGACCCTTATTTGACTATTTGCAAGATATTTTATATATATATATATATATATATATCTCAATACATATATATATATATATATATATACACATATATATATATATATATATATATATATATATATATATATATATATATATATATATATATATATATATATATATATATATATATAAATAAAATGTTTGGATTCCAGTCGGGATTCCCTGTTTAACTTCTGCAACAGGGAAAAATGCAAAAATGCATGTAATGAAACTCAGTTTACACATGTTTTTGCCCCCTTTTTCATCGATCGACTTCCTGGTTCAACGTTCTTTTATACCAGCTAACCAAAACAGATAGGGTGGAGTTTAATCTGGAAGTTACATCACTTGCCTTCTTCTGCAGGCTTTTTCTCCAATCTGAGAAGGGAAGCAGAGACCACATTAGTAACTTTTCTTCAATTCATCCCTTCCAATGAAGTGCCTCAAGATCCCACAAGAGACTCATCATGCATATGAGGTATGTATATATTATTATTTTCTTAAATAAGATACATTTTATGCAATAAATGCATTCCAAAAGTTTTCCTTTGTCAAAAATTAAATCATAATTGTTTTCTTAAGGTGACAAGAAGTGCTGTACAATCACTACTTAACAGACAAACAATCACTTTTGCTATAATAATTGTGCTTTTAGTCAGGCCGTGTGCTGAGTTCAGCGAGACTGCTATTACCTTACTAATGTTTTTAGTTGTTGCTGCTTTCTCATTTTAAAATTGTCATTGTGTAATTATATCTAATGTTCTTGGGGTGGCATGGTGGTGCAATGATAGCACTGCTGCCTAACAACAAGGAAACCAGGATTCAGGTCTTGGGTGCTCCCTGTGTGGCGTTTGCATGTTCTCCCATGTCAGTGTGTAGTTCCTCCCACAGTCCAAACATGTTGTTAAACTGGCTGTGATCTTTGTGTTCGTGTTCACCCTGTGATGGATTGATGCCCTGTTCAGGTTGTGTTCCTGCTTTGTGCCCTATGATTGCTGGGAAGATGGATGGATCTAATGTTCCTTATTGTCCCTTCCAGATACTGTTGCTTTTTGAGTATTTTCCATGACTCTATACTGGAAAAGCAGAGAAAATAACAACACAAATGGATGTGTGGATTTTCTTAATTATTATAAAGTATAATAATATGTATTTAATGCTTCTAAAAGCTAAAGAAGGACAAAGCAATGGTCAGTAGCAGGGCAAATGAATGCACTTTCCCACATCAGTTTAGTTTTTAATTAAGCAATGAACTAAAATGCATGTATTTGTAATGTTGATAGAACACCAGAGTACCCTGAGAAAGCCCTCTGCAGACACAAGGAGTGGGATTCAATGAGGCAGCAGCATGAAGCTCTGTGCCTGTGCCAATTTTTATTGAGAAATTGATTCCGTGTTTGTTTGTATGAGTGCATGTACAGTACTGTATATATCATTTGGCAAAGCAAGTCTAGTATATAGTTCAGGGACATGACAGCCAGAGCTTATACCAGTAGATATATCAGTTTAGAGTCACCAGTCCTCCTAACAGACAAGTTTTTGTGATGTGGAAATAAATGAAAGGAGGTGCTCAGTGAAAAACTGTACATGGATACAACATATAGAGGTCATAAGGATGGTGATAGGGTCAAAATGTAAACCTAGTCCTGTGATGTTAAGCACAGTACCACCAATACTGATGCTCTGCGCAACAAAGGACAGAGCTGACTATACTTCCTTAGAAGGCTGGCATCCTTCAACATCTGCAATAAGATGCTGCAGATGTTCTACCAAACGGTTGTATCGAGTGCCCTCTTCTACACGGTGGTGTGCTGGGAAAGCAGCATAAAGAAGAAGGACGCCTCACACCTGGACAAACTGGTGAGGAAAGAAGGCTCTATTGTAGGTATGGAGCTGGACAGTTTGACATCTGTGGCAGAGCCACGGGCACTGAGCAGGCTCCTATCAATCATGGAGAATCCACTGCATCCACTGAACAGGATCATCTACAGACAGAGGAGCAGCTTCAGCGACAGACTGCTGTCACTGTCCTCCTCCACTGACAGACTGAGGAGATCATTCTTTCCCCACACTATGCGACTCTTCAGTTCCACCCGAGGGGGTAAATGTTAACATTATACAAAGTTATTGTCTGTTATACCTGCATTTTTATCACTCTTTAATTTAATATTGTTTTTTATCAGTATGCTGCTGCTGGAGTATGTGAATTTCCCCTTGGGATTAATAAAGTATCTATCCATCTATCTACCTTTTTGTCTGACATTTATTTTCCATATACACTTTATTGAATTGAGTTGTTGCAGGTATATATGGTAGATCTTCAAATGAAGCAAAGGCCGATCAAGTTGCCATAGTAAGTCACTGGTGTGGAATGAACCTGTAAATTTGAGCTTGTAACGCCTTAGTGAACAGACTACAGTGCAGTGATCAGTATGCTGGATTTGGTCTTCTAATGGGGATTCCCCCTTTCCAACTTTATTGTAATGGTATACAGATGAATGGCATCCATCATGGAGAAGGCCTAAGATTTTCCAAAAGCAATAAAAATAATTGTGTCACATAACTGACCCAAAGACCACAACAGAAACAACCTGTTGTGTAGAATTGTTTGAAGAGTTGGATCACTGCTTTTGGGAAGGTAACAGATGCTTCCTAGGTGGAACTTGTCTAAGTTCCTCTCTACTACTGCCAGTGGCACCAGGAATGGTTCAGTTGCCCTCTGGTGGGACTAATATATAAACAGTCACAATGTTTGTTGGAAAAATGCAGGAGTCTGTTTAAGGTGCATTGACACATTTGTCAGCACTCAATGATTACTGGCTAGTTGAAAGCCAGAAAATTTTATTTTGTTTGTTAATGAACAGCACTGTGATCCTATTTCACAATTGTTGTACTTGGCACATATGTTTTTTTTATTTGACCTTTTGAAACTGGGAACTTTAGGGCATTAAAAACAACATAGGGACATCATAATTCAAATAAGACATACTTGTTGCATTGTACATAGTGTTTGTCGAAGTTCAAATTTCATCCACAAAATAAAAAAAAAGTTACTCCAGAAGGGCAATTGTATAAATAAATTATTTATGACATCTGGATTATCTAAGATTAGGACACAAATTGTAGATTTGGTCTCAAACACATTTTCATTTTTTATATCTGAAATGGCTACTTTAGCTTTGCCTGTAAAAATAGGACAAATATGCCATACTGTACTTATTTGTGTCTAAAAGAAGAAATGTTAGTATATATTGTAAATGATACAGATAACCATCAGCTTCTGTCACTTGATAACTTTGAACATTAGTTTTAATGAACTCAACAAACTGTCTATATTTGACAATTTAAATAATGTATAATGAAATGATTTGTTAAGTTAATAAATGTGGGAAAAGTACAATATTTTTAAATAGGTAAGGTACATTCATTTATTTGTATTAGAACTGATTATAGCAAAGTATTTTAAAAGCTTCTCAGCTTGTTCTCATTGTAGCTCTCAGTTAATTCACAAGATAGCTGCAAAGATCATTACTAGCACTACTATACAAACTGCATAACTCCTGCTTTTAAGTTTTTATACTAGCTTTCACACAAATTTAAAGCCAATTTCAACTTTTGTCTTTCAAACATACAGAGCTTTAAATGGCTTGTGCTCTGTTTCTCTAATATAACGTATCATTATGTAAACACCAAAGCACATATTATGATCTCAAGATTCTGGTCAGCTTAAGGACTCACGGCTAAATAAAACTACACTGGGAAGTTGAGCCTTTAGTTACAGGGCACCAAAACTGTGAAATGACTACCTGCTAGCAGTTGGAGTATTTTACTCCACAGTTAATTCCACATTTGATGTAGAGAACTCAATGTGCAGGTGAACTTGTGATGGATTACTGTACTACTGGAATGGGAGGTAAACTCTGGGTTGTTCACTGTTGCTCATCTACAGTGTTTGGTCCTGGAATGGCTCACATTTTGTGATTTCAAACTAAAAACTCAAATCAACTTCCCTGAAAATGGAATTTGCTTTAGAGCATTCTGCTCTTAATGTATCATTGGAAAGTTATGTGTTAAGGTTGGGGTGGGTTTTACTGCTGGCTCTTCATTCTTTCTGCTTTACTCTCTCCAAGGTGGTTTATGGCATTGTCTTGATTCTCTCCAGTTGCTTGTTCTACATCAACCAAACTTTGATACGAATGACCAAAAGATATTTTGATGAAAATCTGAACACTTTAGATTAGTCCAAGTGGAGTTGTGATGGGGAGAGGTTTCCTGCTCACTGTCTTCCCACTTTGAATAGCTCTTCTTCATGATACTTTGCTGGCTTGTTAAGTCAATTGCAGGTCTGCAGGAATCAAAATATAATGCATTTTTTTAAACTAGCGAATCAGAGATTTCCTTCAAGATTTAATTGCTCATTGTTTGTAAACACCAAATGATAAAGTAGGATGAAGGCATCTGAAAACCTTTGTTATCATTGGAATGAGCATGTTTCAGCTAGAAAAATAGAATCTCCCTGGAAAAGAGAGTGTAATGTGCTTTATCTGCAAATATTAATAGGGATCTGCTCAATGTTTAAACATTGATTTTGGTACCTTAGGCATTTTTTGTAAAGATAGTTGAAGAAAAAAACTTGCATTTCTTTTTCATGAGTTTCCTTAACTAGTTCTTAATTTTTTAGAATGATGATTAAAAGAAGATTTATTTATTTATTAATTTGTAATCCAGAACACTCTCCAGCGCCTGCTTGCATACTAGCTAATTCCCTTATAATAGTATGCATTAACAGTGCTTGACAAGAGAAGCGAAAAGAGTCTGCACCAACACCTGGCTGTATGATTAGCAGCTAATTTTTCATGGAGGACAAAAGAAGGAGACAACTGATACGTGCTAATTAGTACAGTAAACGGAAACCTGTAAATACAGCCATTAGGCAAACATCAGCCCCACACCTAAAGCACATTGTTTAACTGCCAGATGTTAGCTTAGTAATTGCATCACAAACTTCCTACTTAATGCAACAAGACTGATTATAGTTTTGGGAATACAACTGAGCTTTTTCACTTCAGAGGTAAAAGACATTTAAATATTCATTTGTTTAGTTAATTGACATCCAAACCGCAATTAAAGTTTCAGAGACCTGAGCATTGTGCTTTCTTCGGTTATTCAGAATCCTTTGATTTGCAACACACTCTGCTGTAATTAGAGCTCCAGCACTGTCGGAATTTTACCTCCAATATCTACTTTGGAAATCTTTTCTGTGTTCTAATTTTGAATTAACTATATGTGTAATATCTGGTAATATATTTCCCGAATCCAGTTAATCTTTTTTAACTCATTTATGTTTTTTGATGCTCTTGCACTTGATGTGTGACCCTTCAGTGATGCTGAAATGACATGTTAGCTTGAGTTATTACTCATTATGTGATACTTAGGTTTTGGTCATTGTTGCTGGTCTTATCTGAATGGTGATTTCTCAAAAATCACTCAGTAATACCTACTATTTTGAAGCCTTGTGCTTAACACCAGTGAACAATTTACTGTGGGCCGCTTAATTTTGACCAGGACCGTGTGTAGAGTTGTTTCCTGCCTTGTGTTCCATGTTCCCAGGATGGGCCTTCCACAACTGTCTATAAGATTAAGAAATATTACTTAGGGGGTAGAAAGAGACTAATAAGTAGCCATCTTAAAGAAGGATGAACAACTTCTTGTGACTAATAATAAATAAAGAATAATAAATTACATTTATATAGTGCTTTTCTTGCTAGTCAAAGTGCTTCATGTAGACCACTGCCAATGTGTAGCACCTACCTGGATGATGTGACAGAAGCCATTATTGCACTGGTATGCTCACTACACATTAGGTATTAGGTGTTGAAGGGGTTAGATAGATAGTTAGAGACAGGTGGTGATTAGGGGGCCAGAATGGACAAGGTCGTGATGGACAATTTAGCCAGGACATCAGGATAAACTCTGTTCTTTTTGAAAGGATGCCTAGGGGTTTATAATGACCACAGACAGTTAGGACCTCTGTTTTACATCCCATCCAAAGGATGGTACTATTTTTACAGCACAGTGTTCCCATCACTGCACCGGGGCTTTGAGATCCACACTCAGGATAAGTGTTAACTTCTGGTCTGATCTGCACCTCTTCCAGCAGCAACCCTAGCTTTTTAACCCTAGATCATCTCCCATCCAAATACTGGCCAGGCCTGAACATGCTTAGCTTCAGGTGAATGACCTGTTGTGAAACAGAGGTGGTATGGCTGCTGAGTAACCCTTCTAGCAAATGTTTCTATGTCCTGTAAATCATGCTGACCCTAACTGACATGTTCCCAGTACAGGAATGGCTTTCAGCTACAATAACAGCATGTTTATATTCCGATTGTGCCTAAAGCTTCTTTATGCAGGCATTCAACTGTTATTCAAATATGTGGACATTTGCAAATTAGTCTTAAAGTGTTAAATACGTCCTCTTCCCTTGTTTATGAAATCTGAACATTTACCGTATGACTCATTCAAAGCACAAGTGAATTAATTTATCATAACACTAGCTTAATCAAATTGCATTGAAAAATTGTCTTTCTTATTATGTACTGTTGCTGAATTTTTTAATATGCCAAAATAACTACACATGGACTAATTCACTTTTTTCCCATTCAAAACTTATATCAACTTATTTGTTATTAAGGAATAAATGTCTTCAGGTAAAAACTATGCTGCATGTACAGGAAACCATAGTAAGCACATATTTCATGCAACATTTCATTCCACCTGGCAGCTAATGTGTCAGTGTACATGCACCAACATTGCGTGGCAGCTAAGGGTCTTCACCCTAACAAGCTGCTTTTAGATAGACTACATCTATAGTAGAAAAAGTAATAACTGCATTGTATAAAATTTGACATCACCACACTGGGGAGAAACTAGGAGAACGTGAACTTTACAGAAGTAGACATGATTAGAAAGTCTTGGCTTTCTTAAAGTATTTTCAAACTGTACATTAACACCTGCTCCAGTTGTATGGATTTTAATTTGATGAACCTGCAACAAATAACACATCTATGCAACTATACAAGATCAGAACAACACTAATAATCACTCTTCAACTGCCCCAAAATAACCAATTAAAAAAACTGTTATAATATTCAGCCAGTAAAAGAAAGAAGTCCTAGGGTGAGGAAAAAGTTCACAAATCTTATAGCCTCTGGGTAACTACAGTTATGAAAGCAGGTGCTGAAATGCTTAAAATGACTTTCACATTTGAGAACCTATTAAACAATTTCACCCCCACAAAGTGTTCTCATTTTATTGTTAAACAACATCGAATCACAGTAGATTTAATTTGGCATTTGGACTCTTATCTCACAATCATTTACAAATATAAAACACAAAATAATTGATCGCTTAATCATTCACCCCTTTTAGTTAGAAACACCTAAATTATCCCTGGTGGAGCCAATTGGCTTATGAAGTCAGATGATTGCTTCACTGGAATTCCTCTGTCTATAGTCAAGGGGTTTCAACAAAATGTACTCTAAATGCACCTCATCTGGAAGGTCCAACCTGTGGTGAGTCAGTATGGTGGCCTGACCTGCACAATGAAGACAAAAAGTAAACTCCAAGCAACTCCACAACCACAACTCAGGGGACACGGACAAGAAAATACCCAAGTTGCAGAATAACCAGATAAATCAATCAATATGAAATAGAAAGAGTATAGCACAGTTGTAAATCTGCCTAGAGCAGTAGTCTTGGAAAAGCTGAGTGATTGTGTAAAACTGAGACTTGTGGATGCCACCAAGAGACCTAACAGAACACTAATGACAGGCTCCAGTGGCTGAGACTGTGCATCCAACAATTGTTGTCCCTGCAAGAGTTGCAAACAGAAAGCCACAATTTAAAAAAAAAACAAAAAACTCACGTGACATTTCAGGTAGTTTGCCAGAAGGCACTCTGGAGATTCACAAAGTGAAGCCACTTGGAAGAAGGGTCTAGAGCAGGGGTGGAAAAAGTCAGTCCTGGAGGGCCGCAGTGGCTGCAGGCTTTTGTTCTAACCCAGTTGCTTAATTAGGAAGCAATTCTTGCCAATAATTTAATTTCATGGCTTGTTAGTGCTTTATCTCTGCCATGTCAGGTAATTCTCATATCCTAGACTTTTTTCCCCTTTCTAAGGATATCATCCAAATGATCTGAAGGCTAAAATGGATGAGTAATTCTCATTCCTTCACTTTTCTCTCTTCACTTTCCTTCCAAGTATTTAATTAAACCCAATAGTGCATGATAAATACACGCAGGTGTAAATGGTAACAAGCGAAATGGAGAAATGCTGGTCTCTTTTGTCATTTGCATGTTATTGCTAATAAGGAACAATTAAAAACAAAGAATACAACTGTTTAAGACTAAAATAAGCAATAAGGGTTCAAAATCTTAACAAGTTAGACAACTAAAGTGAAGCAGAAGTGTTACTTGAGCAATAAGAGCTTCTTATTAAGTAATTGGGTTGGAGCAAAACCTGCAGCCACTGCGGCCCTCCAGGAATGACTTTGCCCACCCCTGGTCTAGAGTGTGATTAGACCAAAATTGAGCTTTTTATCCATTATGAAAATCACACCATTCTCGCCATAAAACATGATGGTAGCAGTATCAGGCTGTGGGGATGCTCCCCTGAAACAGGCCTTAGAATGCTTGTGAGCATACAGGATAAAATGAATGCAGTAAAACACAGGGATATCCTGATGAAGTCTGCAAGAAACCAGTGGCCTTGTTTCCAAAGCTTGTGCACGCACAGAAAGAGGCTTGAAATGTGCATGCACAACTCCCCATACAAACGTCCGGATTTATGAAAGAAAACTTGCCGGGAGAACAGGTGTATATTTACGGCAATTCTGACCCAGCAACATTTCACAGAAACTAGGAAATTATGACACCCTTGATAAAGTCAGGAAAATTTTGCCAAACCAGCTAAATGAGAAATTGTATGCATTACTATAATATTATAATCATCATATAATAACAGTTTGGTGATATGAATTATAATAATTCTGAGCCATTATTATGTGTTAACGTGACAAACATATTAAACCTTGAAAGTGCTGAATATGATGTACAGACTGTATTTTAGTTTGGGTGAAGAACTTTTTTAGGTTTTCAATTGGTTTATACTGACCACCTGTTGTCACTTTTTAGGAACTCCATCATTCCCACTGCGGTGAAGCCATTAGCTGACTATGAAGGTTATGAATTGAGCTGAAATTCCTATTAAATCAAATACACATTTTAAAAGACTTTCAATTACAAAATCAAAAAAGAACATATGTGCTGCATTCACATGTGATAAATAGCATGTCATATTTGCTCCACTATTTTATTTAAAGTATGCTCCAGTGCAGAGTCATGAAGTCCATGGCTGTGCTGGCATCTCTGGATGCGAAGTAGGCATCAACCCATACTCATTCACACTGGGCCAGTTTAGTTATGTTAAATAACCTGATCAGCAAATCTTTGCATTTTCGGAGGAGTACCAGGATAGAAATTCACACAGATAATTTCCACACAAACAGAGCTTTTATTTGAATCCAGATCTCCAGATCTACACAATAATGCTAACCAATGTTAGCATTTACCTTTTAATATAAAAATATTAGATTTTTGTAGCCTTCTTGCACTTATTGGATTATTTACCTTTGGTACCATTTCAGCCTGGTCATCACTTCCATCATACATCCAAATATCTCTCTATCCATCAACCTACTTAACCACCTAGTTATCAATTTTTGAATCTGTTAAATTCAATTTATAATTACATCACATTCTGTTTTAGCTTTGTCAGCATGTCAGGAACCTACCCTGAATGAGCAGCCAGTCTATTACTCAACACATTCATGCATTAAATTATAGAGGGCCAATTTATCAGTTTACAAAACATATACATCTTCTGGCACTTGGGGTGGGGGAAATAAAGAAAAACACACAGACGCACTGAGAGAAACTGCAAACCCCACAATGGGCAATGACCAGGCTAAGTTTTGAATCCTGTCTCCTATCATGTCAACAATTCATATTTCTTTTATAAAATTATATACGTGAATAACGGTGAATTTGTAAGTGAAATGGAATGAAGAATGAAAGATTTACATTGAAGAAAAGTGCAAAGAGCTACATTTGGGCAAAGCAATGCCATTATACATACAACATGAGAGACACTTTTGTAAAAGAAACAACCTCTGAAAGGGACTTTGGGGTTTATGTTGACACAACAGTTTCATCATCTAAGCCAGGGGTTCTCAGACTCGGTCCTGGGGCCCCCTGTGGCTGCGGGTTTTTGTTCCAACCAGATTCATAATCAGTGACATCACCTGATAACACTGAGCTCATTTACTTAGCAGGTATTATTTTACTTTTATTCTAAATTCAGAAAAGGAAAACTGCATGTTTTTTACATTTATAAAACATTTATCAATATTTCTGCTTTTGCTATAGATTTAAATGCTTAACTCTCTTTTGTTGATTTTGTTATATTTTGCCCTTTTTCTGTGCAGTTTTTCCCCTTTGCTGTATCTTATTAATGACAAATAAAAACAAGCAGAGCAGACACCCAGGAAAACAACACTGAATAATCAAAGGCTGTAACTACTTTAGCATCAGGCCCAATAATTAGTAAATAATGGATAAATTAAACAATTAGAAGACCTGGAAAAGTAGAATGAAAATCAAGATGAAAATATTGTTAAAAAGAAAAAAATACATTATTCCCATATAAATGCTTGGTACAGCAATGTGCACAAGTGATTGAACAAGCAAATAAAATGTTAGGTTATGTTGTATAAATTGTTGAATTTACATCAAGGGACATTATGCTTAGGACTATATAATGCATTAGTGAGACGGCATCTAGAGCAGTAGTCTCAAGTTCCAGTCTGGGGGGGCACAGTGGCTGCAGGTTTTTATTCTAACCCTTTTCTTAATTAGTGACCTGCTTTTGCTGCTAATTAACTTCTTTTGAATTAACTTTAATTGTTCTTGAAAACTCAGACACCTCAATTGTTTATTTTTCCTTAATTAGCAGTCAAACAATAATGTAATATAAAATGAGCTAAAACATGACCAGCAAACTGTATCCATCAAACAATATCTGAAAAACAAATAAAGATGACGCTCTCAGGAATGCTGATCTGCTCAGGTCCCAAAAACATTTCAATAGTGTTCTTAGAAAAAAGAAAATCAATAATTTTGGAGATGTGTGTAATTACACAATGAGAGCAGCAATAAACCATGGAATTAAAGAACGAGTTTAATTAACAATCAGAATCAGAGCCTAATTAAGCAACTGGTTGGAGTGAAATTGGTTGTAGTCTTAGACCGTGACTTAGTTGGTCTTCTGTTGGCTCACCCACTTCACATTTCACTTCTGTTTGGGTGCCATTTAAGGAAAGAAATAAAGCAATTCAGAGGAACAATGATGAAATTCAAGGGGACAAATCAATTAAAATGAAAGGAAGAGGAATTAATTAGCAGCAAAAACTGGTCACCAATTAAGAAAAGCGTTAGAATGAAAACCTGCAGCCACTGCCAGCCAGCAGCCATAAACGGAGTTTGAGACCTCTGATCTAGAGGAAGATATACTTTAGCAACACTTGAAGCTGTGCAGAGGAGAGCAACCTGGCCTATTGTGATAGACTCAGAGAATTCAACCTGTTTATTCTTGAGTAGAGAAGACTGCATGGGGATCTAATCCCAAATCTTCTAAATTCTCAAAGGCATTAATAAAGCTGATCCAGCAGAATTCTTAGAAATGACCAGTGAATCACATACTTGCAGACATCAGTGGAAATTAAGGGGAAGTGAATTTAATACTGAAGCCAGGAAGCATTTATTTACAATTTTATTAATTGTGGGAATCTGGAACAAGCTACTGAGTTGAGGCAGAAACCTAGACAACCTTAAGAAGTATCTGGACGAGATACTTGGAGAGATTAGCTATTAGCTAAACAAAAGAGCTTGACGGACTGCTTCCTCTTTTTTGTTAAATTTCTTTATGCTCTTATGTAAGAAGAGAGCTACAGTGAAGTTATGTAAATATTTTTTTTACAACTGGGGCACAAGCAGGTTACATAAATAGGTGTGAGTAAGAGGCAAAAATCGGTTTTGCAAACTTGTTATTAGAGCCTATTACCTTAGCTACTGGTATACACTAGTTTGGCCATATGAAATATAAACACGTCTTTAGGTACAGCGTTTTGGACAATGGACAATACAACATTGAAATATGCATAGTTAGATAAGTTATTAAAAGGTATTTGCATTTCTTGTTCCACGTGAAATAAACAAATAAAATATTTAGTAATAAGGAATTTAAACTTAATTGGTCAATTAATAACTATCTAATAATGAAAAGAATCACTCATTTTAAATAAACATTACAATCGACTACAAAGGTTTATTAATCAATAACAGATGACATGAATGTCACAGAGTTAAGACATATCATCCAAGGATTTATTATCCATAACCCCTTTGTCAAATATTGGGTCAAGGGGGCTGCCCTGGATGGAGTTCCAGTATGTTATAAAGCACATACCCATACTATGCCAGCTTAGAACTGCTAATTCATCTATCATTTATGATTTTGGTATATTGGAAGAAATTGACAGTGTAGGGATTTGAACCCTAGCACTGAGCTGGAAAACAGAAACATTAACTGCTATGCCACAGTGCTTTCTCAACTTAATATACTGTTAGGTCCATAAATATTTGGACAGAGACAACTTTTTTCTAATTTTGGTTCTGTACATTACCACAATGAATTTTAAATGAAACAACTCAGATACAGTTGATGTGCAGACTTTCAGCTTTAATTCAGTGGGTTGAACAAACCGATTGCATAAAAATGTGAGGCAACTAAAGCATTTTTAACACAATCCCTTCATTTCAGGGGCTCAAAAGTAATTGGACAAATTAAATAACTGGAAATAAAATGTTCATTTCTAATACTTGGTTGAAAACCCTTTGCTGGCAATGACAGCCTGAAGTCTTGAACTCATGGACATCACCAGATGCTGGGTTTCCTCCTTTTTAATGCTCTGCCAGGCCTTTACTGCAGCGACTTTCAGTTGCTGTTTGTTTGTGGGCCTTTCTGTCCGAAGTTTAGTCTTCAACAAGTGAAATGCATGCTCAGTTGGGTTAAGATCAGGTGACTGACTTGGCCATTCAAGAATTTTCCACTTCTTTGCTTTAATAAACTCCTGGGTTGCTTTGGCTGTATGTTTTGGGTCATTGTCCATCTGTATCATGAAACGCCGCCCAATCAATTTGACATTATTTAGCTGGATTTGAGCAGACAGTATGTCTCTGAACACCTCAGAATTCATTCGGCTGCTTCTGTCCTGTGTCACATCATCAATACACACTAGTGTCCCAGTGCCACTGGCAGCCATGCACGCACAAGGCATCACACTTCCTCCATTGTGTTTTACAGATGATGTGGTATGCTTTGGATAATGAGTTGTTCCATGCCTTTTCCATACTTTTTTCTTGCCATCATTCTGGTAGAGGATGATCTTGGTTTCATCTGTCCAAAGAATGTTTTTCCACAACTGTGCTGGCTTTTTTAGATGTTCTTTAGCAAAGTCCAATCTAGCCTTTCTAGAGGCTTATGAATGGCTTGCACCTTGCAGTGCACCCTCTGTATTTACTTTCATGCAGTCTTCTCTTTATGGTAGACTTGGATATCGATACGCCTACCCCTGAAGAGTGATGTTCACTTGGTTGGCTGTTGTGAAGGGGTTTCTCTTCACCATGAAAATGACTGTGATCATCCACCACTGTTGTCTTCTGTGGACGCCCAGGTCTTTTTGCGTTGCTGAGTTCACCAGTGCTTGCTTTCTTTCTCAGAATGTACCAAACTGTAGATTTTGCCACTCGTAATATTGTAGCAATTTCTCGGATGGGTTTTTTCTGTTTTCGTAGCTTAAGGATGGCTTCTTTCACCTGCATGGAGAGCTCCTTTGACCGCATGTTGTCTGTTCACAGCAAAATCTTCCACATGCAAGCACCACACCTCAAATCAACTCCAGGCCTTTTATCTGCTTAATTGATAAGACATAACAACGGACTTGCCCACACCTGCCCATGAAATAGCCTTTGAGTCAATTGTCCAATTACTTTTGAGCCCCTGAAATGAAGGGATTGTGTTAAAAAATGCTTTAGTTGCCTCACATTTTTATGCAATCGTTTTGTTCAACCCACTGAATTAAAGCTGAAAGTCTGCACTTCAACTGCACCTGAGTTGTTTCATTTAAAATTCATTGTGATAATGTACAGAACCAAAATTAGAAAATAGTTGTCTCTATCTAAATATTTATGGACCTAATTGTAGGCATATTTGATATTTAAAAAGTCCATAATGAAGTCATGCTGTTTTATATATACTTATATATATAAATATATATGCCAAAAAATGCAAAGAATACACAACACATGTTTCGCCCTTATTGGAACTCTTCAGGTGTATGACATCCGAGGTTTGATCCCCATAAAAGGATGCAAAAGTGCGTACACCTGACAAGCACCAATGTCGTGTACTCTTTATATGAATTGGCAGGTATCAGACACACACACACGCACACACACATACACATATATATATATATATACTGTATATATATATATTTATATAGTCATGCTTATATATATATTTGCATTAGATAAACTACTAAGTGGGATGGACTGGTGCCCTGTCTAAGTTGCGTTTCTGCCTAGTGCTTGGAGAGTCAGAACCGCTACTGTGCTGCTCTGACTCTTCATGACACTAAATTGGATTCAGCGGGAATATTATGTCATGTTATGTTATGCTTCTCTAAGACTTGAATTACATCAAAATCTATTGCTGCAATTTGTGAATGATGAGTAGCACTTCTACTTTTTATTTACTCAATACTCAAAATGTATTGTGATGGAATACTTACTACAAAAATCTATATGTAAAAGGGCTGAGATGTTATTACAATTAATTTTAAAAGATTACCTTAAAAGTATTTTCAGTTTTTAAATTAATTTTATTTATTTGATACAGATTATTATTTCAGTTTTTAAAAAGGAAACCTGGCAATACATGTAACAGTATAACTCTCCAACACCCCAACCACCAGAAAAACAAAGAAATTGTGTAGATACCATTTAAAACATGAATGAAAGTTTTCCATACCAGTAAGCCTGTCTGAAAAAGGAAGATAGCAGGATTTGGCCCAGAGGTCTTGTTAAATCCTCTACACAGGCTGTCCCAACAGTGGGAACAAAACGCAGTGTAAACTGAAAGAAGATCTAACTTGTATCTCTTTCTTTATGTGTTCAAAAAAGGATGACAGTCAGAGTCAAAGAGAGTTAGGCAAGACAATCTGTGAGCTGTGACAAAGTGCCAGTCATCCTTGGATGCCACCCAGTGATTTTAGGAGAAAAAAGAAGAAAGGAAAACACACACACACACACATTATTCAAAAGGGGGATTGTCCTTTGACTGGTGGAGCCTTTGACAGGTTCAATCTCTCTTTTTCTTAAAGCACGATAGTCTCTCTATCAGCCTTGACAAGTGCCAATCAATGCTTTGCGTGTCCCCAAACAAAACAAAACAGGAAAAAAAGAAGCTGAGGGGCAGAAGAGGCAGGTTTTAAAAATGCGACAGAGCAGTCACTGCCAGTGTGTGGTCTACGGGAAGCTACCCTTGCCTTAACACTTTTAATCTCTGTCCCAGTGTTTACTTCTTTTATACGCTTAATCTTGCCATTGGTCCAAAGCATCCTTAACAAATTGTGGGACAGTCCAGATTAGGCTGCTTTGTGGCCTATTCATTAATACATTTATTTGCTCTTTAACATCTTAAGTAGCAGCTGAATGCTAAACAGCACAATGCAAAGCTCTGCAAAAGTGCCTATTAACCGAAGGAATTAAGATTCATGTAAAATGATGACCATTACAGCAAAGCTATTCAGTAGGAAAAGAAAAAATCATTTTGAACATAAATGCCAGAGTCTTCAGTTTATTGTTGGAAACCAAAACATTATTTTAAACTGTAACAGATTACAGTGAGTCCCAGTGTTTTGCTGTTGTTCTTATGTGTTTTTTTTCTTATTTGTTAAGCAAAGTCTTTTAAAATGTGTATTAGATTTAATGCCTTGTGTAGGAATTCCAGCTCAGGCAGCATGAAGCTGAAATGAACAGTAATTCAGTAAAGTCTGACTTATGATAAATCATAACTTGTTTAGTTTTCACCACTCAGCTAGCAGATACTTTATAAAAGTATACAGTATAAAAGATACTGCTTTTATAACACTCCATGGGCTCTTTTGTACAAATGCATGCCCTTCAGGCTTAGCCTGGCACCAGGCCACTTTCAGAAAATAATGTCAGCTACTTTCAAGAATATTCTTGTGGTGCTTGTGTATTTTAAGTCGTATTGAAGTCGTCAATGGTTCTGATGCCAAATCCCATCAATACTTCTACCTGGTTTTCTCTGGATTGATCTGATATCATCCCGTTTCTATTGTTCCTGAAATAATTAACAAAGCTGGTATTCTAGAACAGTGATTCTTCTGACTCTACTCCAGCCATAAGCAGACACATAGCTTCTCCAAGATGATCTGTAAGGTTAGATGCAATATTCACACGGACAGATTCACAGTTTTATTACACAGACAGTCACACAGTGACTGTGCGGTAGAAATTTAAATGACAAACCTGTGTTTTAGTTCTGTGCCTTAGCATATGCAATACACTGCTTGCATTTGTCCAGGTGAGATATAGTATAAATAGTTTTTTTTGAAAGTTTAAAGTTTTAGAGTGAGTTCAATGCAGTTTGATTGCTTTCTTAGTTGTTAACTGGCAAAAATATGAAAAACAGCCAAAAAAAATCCAAATTCCTTTGCTGATCCTGCTTTTTCCACTTTTAAAGCAAAGACGCCAAACCTACACTCACAATCAGCTAAGCTGGGCTTAATAAGAGTCACCAATTTAGTTAACATTTGTGCAGTAGGAAACCAAGAGAAAAGCCATGGACACTGATTGAAACAAACTTTGAGCAGCCTAGAATTCGATCCCAGGCCCCTCTGGCTGTATGGTAACAACAGTAACTTGTGCATCACCAGACTGACTTGAGAGAATACAATACGAAAAAAAAGGCTTGAAAAATTTGCAGTGCTGTTTCATACATTCCATCTGCTCCAAAAACAGATTCTGACCCTGAACTGGAGGTTCAGTATGCATAGATGAAAGGAAGTATAAATGAAACGTAAAAACTCTGTATTACTGTACAGGATATACTTTAATCTGTTCAGGTAAGGGGCCCTTTGCTCCCAGACTGCAGTTTTGTCAAGCTGAATAGAAGAGCAGTGCATGCTGAAGATGCTGGGACATGAATTTTTTATACTTTTCATTTACTTATTATTATTTCTTTTTTTATTTCGCCTTATACAATTTCTTGTATTTGGAATTTGTTAGTTTTTTCATACCCCTTGGGGTTAGAGCGCAGGGTCATCGTAAAGCATCCCTGGCGCAATTACAGGTTAAGGGTCTTGTTCAAGAGCCCAGCAGAGTAGGATCTCTTTTTGGCAGTGACAGGGATTCGAGCCGGCAACCTCCTGGATACCAGCACAGATCCTTAGCCTCAGAGCCACCACTCCGCCCTGTGCTTAGCTGTGAATCTCAAATTAACTCTGAACCTCTGATCACAATGTAAGCAACATTTTTTTGTGCTGAGAGAAACTACAAAAATAATGTCAAGATGCAGTACCAGTGTTATCTTTTGGAGATGGACTGGGCTGATACTGTTTACAAAACATGATTTTTTTAGAGGAGCCCACCATCATTCTCTGCTCTCTCTAAGCTGCTTTTAAAACCTGCAATTAAGTTCCTATCCTTCTCATTCTTCATTTTATTTAGGAATACATAATCTGCAAGAAAAGAAGCCATCTGGGAATGGAATGGATGTCTGTATTTTGTTACTTTGACCTGGACTAAATGAAGAGTTAAAGCACCCAAGCTGTATGATTTCACTCTATATTTGCTGTTAATGGTTTTAAGCAAATACCAGGTAAATGCATTTTAGATCACCACTCCTCCCCAGCAACATTGTCCTCCTCCACCCGAGTCTGGATGATGAGTGATGGTTACTGGCTCCCTTTTATAGGTCACCTGGAAGTGCTCTAGGTGTTTGATCATTGAGATCCGACGGCACTTACAGGTGTGACAAATCTGTTGCCCACATGTCCCAAACACAGCACCCACTGGCAGTACCTGCGGGACCCATCAGGGCTGCACCCAACTCCAGTTCTCAGGGAGCCCTGTGGGAAAAAGAGGCACTACTCCAGCCCAGGCGAACAGCCATCTTGCGTCCAGGAGGAGGTATTGCACTATCCAGGGCTGCTCCCCTTGAATATAGTGTGCAGGGGCGTCCTGACTGGGCATGGACGCCAGCCGGCTACCACAATCCATTGGTCCATGTGCCTAGACCAGAGTAGTCAATAGTTTGAACATTATAATTTGAATTATAAAACTTAGATGTATCTTAATAAACATTTTTACTTATAATCATTCCAAGTGTGTATTGTCTGTGGGGTTCATGGGGAAGACGTGCCCCACAGGTGAAGAAAAATAAAAGTGTTTATACATTACACGTGCCTCCAGTGTCCAATCTGTAGCGCCTTATCTTACAGGATATATAATCATTAGCCTACATATCTTTTCATCTGGTATTTGGGTGCATTCTCTTTCATTGACTGTTTTCAATTTATCAATTGTTGTGGCTTTGTGAGATAAGCCTTATATTTGACATGATACCATTAAATAAAAGTCCATTTCCATGAGGTTTGGAGAATGTGACGGCTACCTCTTTGCCCAATCCTTTTGTTTAGCAGATTTACATCAAGATAGGTCAACACATCATGATGGTAGTATGGAGATTCTCCATCCTGATGGAAATAAAACTGGTCCTCATCCCCAAACCCATCTCAAATGCGTGGCATAATGGATTCCTACAGCAAGTTCAGTTGCAGTGTTGTATTAATAAACATTGTGTTTAGATTTTTGTGACACCCCCCATAAATATAATTTTCAAGAAAAAGGCTTAAAAGTCAATTTCTGATTATTACCAGAGAGGTGGGAGGTAGACTTTCCATTTTGTGTTTAGCTGCAGTTCAGGAAAATGCTTTTATTAAGTCCTCTATTGGAAGTAAAACTGCGTTAAAGAAAAAGTTTGGAAGTAATCACAGTTCCATTCAGCCAACAGTCTGACATTAGAAATCCCTAGGGCTGAATATGTGGGGTACAATGTGGACAGTAAGACAGGTAAGAGGTTAGAGATAACAATGACATAGCTGCAGTTTTCAACATTTCTTCCTACTTCTATTAAGAAAAGAACCTAAGAGGTTAGTTGGTACCTTTCGTGTAAGGTGATCTAATAAAACAATTAAACAAGGGTGTTGTGTACACATAACCTTTATGATAATTTCCAGGCTAGCAAAGCTATTATCAGAAGCAGAAGTGTTAATTTAGGTGGTACAAGATAGGCAAATTGCTCAAAAACAGAATAAAACTAAGAAACATGACATCACATTTCTGACATAAGATGTCCTCCTAGACATGATCGATCAGACATCAAGAGAAGAAGGCAATGGAGCAGGAAAGAAGGATGGGAAGGATGTCCAATACACTGTTGTCCAAGGAGGCAAGAATTAGACCCTAGAAAGAACTCTTTGTCTGTGTCCAAGGATAGTCTAGGTCAATTTTTAAAATGCTGGTCCTACAAATGTGTATGGGAGATGAGGGCTGTGAGAAAACCTGGGTCCACCAAAAGACTGTTGAAAAGCTTTTAGGTTTTCACAAGCATTCCTACCCCTGGAAGTAATTCCAAGGTTTTCATAGAAGTAACTAAATGGAACATTTTAAGGGTGTTCTGTAGCTGACTACAGTAAGACAAGTTGAAACAAGAGTACAGCTGGCAGTTAGAAATAGGAAATTAAATACATTTTGGTGTTTTTCTGTGGTGGATAAACTGACAAACCACCTGACAAACTAGACTTGTACAACTACTAGTGGCCAGGTTTGAAAAATGAATGAATGAACACTAGTAGACACCTCAAGTCTCTCACAAGTTCTTGAAATGTTATGAAAAACAGTCTGCTTCTTTGACTGGTGACCTTGACCCATAGTTTTCAGGAACTTTCTCCCCACTCTAATTATATAGTTGAGATCTTCTTTAATGGGACACCACTACTCCACCTCCACACACAACTTTTTCTAGTAGGATGTCTGCACCACTCCATAAATCAGTGCAGTGAGGTATTGAAGTAAAATTCAGTGATTTTTTTCATTAAATCGATTTCTCAAAATTTGAATGTCCGCAGTAATGTTATTGAGTATTTTTTAACATTACATGTTAAATGGTATATTGAATAATGCATGAAAAGGCTTTATTTATTTTAGCTTATTTTACTTTGCACTTGTCATGAATCGATAGACAGGTTCTACTTTATTTGTCCCCAAGAGGAAATTAAAAGATAAATACTGAATTGTATCGAAATATAGTATTGTAACAAAGCACAATCTCACCCCAAACACATTCAGGAACTTCTGGCTCTGATAATAATTGAACTGCTGCAGTCTGATAACAGCCTTGTAGGTGGGGGTCAGATCTGCCCAGTTGTGCCTCGAGATTACATTTAAAGACATCAACATTTATATAGAGTAGCTTCAGCTTGTCATTGTAAACAAATGGAACATGCTGTTAGAATTTCGTTCCTTCCAAAGTTCCCATGGTTAAAGTTATTAGCATCCTACAGTAAGAATGATCTATCATTTGTCAAGGAGGCTGCGGGTCAGACCCAGCCGGGACACCAGGAAGGACCGTTAGGTGGCTTATACGATCCCCGGGCCACAAGGGGGCAACTGCCCTGGATGTTGAGGGGACCACGGGATGGAGCAAGGAGGTTCAAGTCCACTGGGGCCCATGGCCACCATCAGGGGGTGCCCCGAGCGTCATGGAGCCTGGGAGATCGACACTTCCAACACACCTGGGAAGGTCGAGGAAGGATCTTCCAGGGACGCCCGGAGTGCTTCCAGGTGCAAGGGCAGCACTCCCGCCACACCAGGAAGTGCTGCCGGGAGAATGTCATCAAGCACCTGGAGCACATCCAGATGGAAATAAAAGGGGCTGCCTCACTACAATCAGGGAGCTAGAGTCGGGAGTGGGAGCAGGACGAAGCTCCCGTGAGGTGAGGAAAGGCGGGCCACGGACATTAAGAGAAAGACCTGTGATTCAGATCAGATCATTTACTGTCACTCTGAGATATCACTCAAGATTACAGCTTGTCCAAAAAAGCAGTTGTGTTGAGCCGATGCTCAGGTTTGCAGTGGCAGATCTTCAATTCAAAAATCCATTAAAAAATTTATAACAACAGGCCAGATGCTAGATCACATCTAATCTAACATTAATAATTAAAACATGTTTATCAAAAACTAAACAGAAAATGAGAGAAAGACATTCTATAAAAGGCTGCCGCCTGTGAAGCGCCCGGAAGTATAACATAAAAATAATTACAAGTAAACTTTAAACTTTGAAATTGAATATACAATACATTTATTGCAAATTTGTTGGATATAGTACTTTTCTAAAAATGTATATATTATCCTACCATTATTCATTTAGTTTTACTTAATGCACTTCAGGGTTATAAGATGCCAGAGCCTATCTCAACAACACTGCGTGCAAGGCAAGAAACATCCTAAACGCAGGCAACAGCCTAAATGATCTGTTTATTTTAAAGCTACAGTATGTCTCCCAGGACTCTGTAAGCACACAAAAGATAATTATCAGAAGGCACCAGAATGCATTCCTATGAGTAGTAAAGGAGTAAGAAGATTTTCTATAAGCAGCACATGGTGTAAAGCCCTAGCATATTCTAGTGCTAATCTGCAAACTAAAATTAAATAGTATTCCACTAGGATTTATTTCATCTGGTATGGTCAGCCAAGTCGTGCTTCCTTAACATAAAAAAGACCAAAAAAAACAAACTAATGAAATAGTAAAGCACCCAAGATGCAGTATCTGATGATTAAAGTGCATGGTCCAAAATACTGCGGTGCGCTGGTGCCCTGCACAGGGTTTGTTTCCTGCCTTGCGCCCTATGTTGGCTGGGATTGACCCCCGTGACCCTGTAGTTAGGATATAGCGGGTTGGATAATGGTTGGATGGATGGTCCAAAATACTCTGTGATGGTTCAGCCAGGATTGGTGTGTTTAAAGCTTTGGTCATTGTTGATTTTTTCCCATGTTACATTTGTTTGGTTACTTGTTCTCTCTTATGCAAAACAATATTTTCTCTGATTATACTTTCTTTAATTGTTTAATGTACAGTGATCCCTCGCTATATCGCGCTTCGACTTTCGCGGTTTCACTCCATTGCGGATTTTAAATGTAAGCATATCTAAATATATATCACGGATTTTTCGCTGGTTTGCGGATTTCTGCGGACAATGTGTCTTTTAATTTATGGTACATGCTTCCTCAGTTTGTTTGCCCAGTTGATTTCATACAAGGGACGCTATTGACGGATGGCTTAGAAGCTACCCAATCAGAGCAAGTATTACGTATTAAATAAAACTCCTCGATGATATACGATATGCTTCCCGAGCGGTTGATTGTTTGCTTGTCTCTGTGTCTCTCACTCTCTCTGACATATATATATATATATATATATATATATATATATATATATATATATATATATATATATATATATATTCTCTGATATACATGCTGTCAAATAAACGAACCACACGTCATGGCGCAACACAAGAGGCTTTGCCTCTAGCACTGACGTCCGAGGTTTGATTCCCGAGAGTGGGTGCAGTGAGTGTGTACGCCTGATGAGCCCAGAATTAGGGCGAAACACGTGCTGTGTACTCTTTGCATTATTTGACAGTAAAACTATTTCTTTGTGTATATATATATATATATATATCAGCGCTTACCCATTCATTTTACACTCGTACCCCCTTGGTTTGAGAAGAAGTATGAAAAAATATGAGGTTAACGCAGAAAAACAGATCACCAATTGAAGCTTTATGAATAATTGATACATTATTCGCCATCAATAATTGTTTTGGTAAAGCTATACTCAGTGTAATCTACTAGCCATGATTAAACGAACAGTAAAAAAGTAAGACGGAAGCAACGGTGACTTATTGAGGCAGGCAGGCTCGATGTAGTGCACATCAAGTCGATCTAAAATGCGCGATCAGGTTCGAAAAAATATATCTTTTCAGGTACTATTTGGAAATAAGTAGGTTCTATTTAGTCGACATAAGTATCTTTAGTAGGAATGTAAGTTGAATTTAGTCTTTAAATTCCTATGGTGAAGAAAAATTTATGCAATGATGACTAAATTTAACTTACATTCCTACCAAACATATTTCTGTTGACTAAATAAAAATTACTTATATTTAAAATTTAAATAGAACTTGAACAGATACGATCGCAAGAGCGGGAGTCATCCGTTTTAACAAGCAGCGTATTGCACTGATATGAAATAGCCTGCCCATTTTATTATTTAGGAATGGATAGATAAATTAAGATTTTATACAAATAATGTTTTTCATTTTTCTTCCTCGATGGATTCTGGCACCCCCAGCAACATCTGCTCGCACCCCAAAGGGTATATATATATACATATATATATATATATATATACAGTATATATATATATATATATATATATATATACAGTATATATATATATATATATATATATATATATATATATATATATATATATAAATATATGTGTGTGTGTGTGGATATTTCTGTGTATATATATATATGTATGTACACATATATATATACACATATATATATACATATATATACATATTATATATATATATATATATATACATACATACATATACATATCTATACTAATAAAAGGCAAAGCCCTCACTGACTGACTCATCACTAATTCTCCAACTTCCCATGTAGGTGGAAGGCTGAAATTTGGCAGGCTCATTCCTTACAGCTTACTTACAAAAGTTAGGCAGGTTTCATTTTGAAATTCTACACGTAATGGTCATAACTGGAACCTATATTTTCGTCCATATACTGTAATAGACTGCAACTCGATGGCCGTGGGAGGCGGAGATGCGTCTTGTGTCTCGCATCTCACATCATCCCGCCTCCCACATAATTGAGTGCCTGCCCATATAAGGCCGTCCTTTAGCGGCAATCCAATAGAAACACTCTGCCACTAAATATTCAGACAAAGATGAGATGGTCAGGGTGGTGTTTGACACAAAGTCAACGAAACTGCGAGAGAAACTTTTAAGTGCCGGGTCTTAGCTAACATTAAATAAAGCCGTGGACATCGCGAGATAGCACAGGCACGGCTCAGAAGCTTCGATGCATGTACTCCGAGCGTGGAGACGTTTTGATCACGTGAACGTGTCTGCAAAAAGTGGCGTTTCCTGCACTGCAAAAATACTATAAAAGGCGCGCGCGTGCCGGCCTTTGAGACACTGACTGCGCTTCTGCCTTAAGTGAAAGTAAACACTTTTCATTTTTTTCCTCCTTCCCCTGAGCTATAGCCTAGACAACTGCAAACACAGGATCCCATTTCTAGACCGCGGCAAACTAATATTAAGGCGCTTCGCACTTTCTTTTGCACGTATACAGTTATGAGGTCGTCAAGTCGGATTATGAAGACACGCACAGGAGTGGAGGACCGACAGTGCCATCCTGGCCAGTTAATGGCAGGGCCGTCTCTCCAGTCTACACGAGACCCACCGCGACGCTCATATCGTCAGCGAAGACGTCTCTCTACACTATATAAAAGAAAAAAGCAAGTTTCCTTTCTTTACACCTTTTGTCCTGTTATCCCAAACCAAAGCCTTTCTCTGTTAACACTGCAGAGGACACAAAACTAATTTTCTTTAATTGCTGGTAATGGCGGTAAGGCACATTACCAGAGGCAGAAATTTGGATGTTCACATAGAAAATGTAATTTCTATACCACAGCCGTCGTGTAGCACCTTTCAAAAGGGATCTACTACCGAGAGATGATCCATATACATTTTAGCTGCTGTTAGTACTACTTACCTGTTGTGTTATACCGTCTTTAAAATGTACTTTACCCGAAACCACTCCAGTAGTGCTCAATGTATCGTAACGTTATGTAAACGTTAATGTTTTACTGTTTAATAACTTATAGACTACATTTTATTTTTTTTCCCTTGCACTCAGTGACCAAAGCTATACACACACATATAGACACATACATATATATACCTGCGTGTGTGTATATATATATATATATATACATATACATATATATATACAGTATATATATATACATATATATATATATATACATACATACATACACACACACACAAATTATATATATATAATACAGTGACAAAACAATTACATTGACAATCATGTTACGTTATTTTCAAAATGTTTCCTTTTCATTTTTATTACTTCTTTAACACACTACTTTTCTGCTGCGAAGCGCGGGTATTTTGCTAGTGTTTCAATATATGAAACATATAACTGACAATTTTCTTTAAGTAGTAAATATATAAAGTCCATGTGATGACAACTTGTTTCCCAAAAGTATGGGAGTTATAATCTTTGCTAAGTATAAAATAGAAGAAAATACAGAAGCAATACATTGAGTTCCAGTCTACATTGTACTGGTTTTCAAAGGCCATTCCTTGACTATGTTACAATACTATACACTATGCCAGATAGTTTTCTTTTCTGCTCATGTCTTGTTGACATGAAACAGAGATATGCATTTATGGGACAAAGGATCAAAATTGACTCTTTTGACTCAGCATGTGGACTTTATTTTAAGATTGATTTATACCATGGTTTACGCCCATGAATGAATGTGTATCTCACTGACACAAAAAGCTGTCATATAGGTCTGAATGGCAGTATAATTATTTCTGCTTGCAGGTTGATTGAATAACAGCTACCATATGTTGCACTTATTCTTCATATCCAAATCAAAAATTTAAAAGCTTTTAGAGTTCAAAGTGGAGTCTGATTAATACACAACCCTGCATAAATTAAGCTGATTTATGTTTTTCCAGCTCACATTAACACCTTCAAGGATGGATTGCACTGAATAATTTTTGAGCAATGACTAAAATGTTATTTATCAAAAAGTTTTATTTCAAAACCTGTCACAAGAATATCAGTGGTGCTTAAACCCATCAGCCATCAAAAGAGAGGTGCATGTTACTTCTTGTTTAATTTGAGGGCAGGCTGAATAAGCTGTATGTTAATGCCTTGGACCTGTCAACATTCTGGGGTGATACTCCATTTATAATTCAACAGTGTATAGAAGGAACAGTTACTGATCTTTATCTAATAAAAAGATGCTGGCTACTTGCAAACACAAAGGCATTAACTTCTTTTTAAGGGAACATAAAAAGAAGGATTTGCAGTCCATGGACTAACATGTCATCAGTTATCTATGGAATGAAGACTGAATAATAAAATACTCATGCAATGACTATAGTTTTAATTATGGTTTTAATAAGGTATCTACCTTAATAACAAATGGTATACTGTATGATTACAGTAGCTAGCATTACTGGCTCCTCTGGCATAACTGGAAAAAAAAGTTTAGTGTTAAACACATCAGCCGTGAAATAGAAGCAACCAATATCAGTTTAATCAAAAAGCAAGTGCAGTGCACTGAACGATCAGTGTATGTATTATAGGCTAAAATACATAAAGTGTAGCTCCAGGTGAGAGGGGTGGCAGCCCTCTTCGCTTGCTTGGTGATCAGTTCATTATGTTTCGCTCCTTACATGCTTGTTTCAATTCTCCTAACATGATTTTTGACTTGTAGGGACAATTTGTATCACTTCTCAGGAAATGTGAATTTTCCCTAGCTGCTCCTTTACCTACTCATTCACTGTTCTATTTTTTCATGCTCCTTCTCTTCCTGTCTCTAGTGTCTACTCCTTCATTTTCAAGATTCCCCTCAAAACGCCCCACCCCTACCACCTTTTATTTCACTCTGAACCTCTTTGTCGTTCAGAGACCTTCCCCCTGAGGTACAATATTTGATGATGCTAAATGTTGCTCCAGATTCCCCAACCACAAAAATGGCCAAAGTATAATACCCCATAGACTTTACCCCACTCCACACAAACATATATTCTGTTTTCAGTCAAACATCAGAGGTGGCTTTGTATTGCTTTGATCTGGCGGTGGAAGCGCAAAGCGAAGAACCGTAAAAGAAAACAGAGAAAAGTACAGATTAATAAAGAATACAAAATCATTAAAGAACACGATAATGTTATGCCTATCTAGTTTATTAAGAGTAGAGTATTACAAAAAAGTGAAATTAAAAATGAGGGATTATAGGAGTTTTTTTAAAATGATGTACTCTGTTAGCTTGGTGTATCTTTATTGGTAGAGTATTGCAGATGTTTGGCGCATAACAGTAAAAGTTCACCTATCTGCTTCTCTTGTGCTTAGCTCTTAGAATAATAAGCAGACCGCTATTAGAAGATTGAAGGTTATTATTTGGAATGTACAGGAACAAGCACCCTAAAATGTACAAAGATTATTGAAAGCTTTATATACCATTAATAGTATAAGCGTAAGTCAGCTCTAAATGATACATGAAACTAAAATGTAACAATATTAAAACTGTTGAGAAATTATCGAATTGTCTATTTCTGGTTAAGATTCTTGCTGCTGGTGGGGGTTCCCTTCTTTCTCGATACAGAGAGAAAAGCGTTGAACTCTCCCCAAATGTACTCATTTTCCCTGATTAGCCTTAGATAACTTTAACTTTTTTGCAGCCCCATATGCTGCTGCTCACTGGATGAACACAAAACTAAAGGCCTACCAGTCTCATCTACCTCGCCTTTATATGGGTAAACTTGCCATACACTGAAAAAAATGGCATGTCAGATTAAAATAAAAAAATATGTACATCGGTTGCACATAATAAAATTGTTTTTATCAAAAATAATGTAATTATGCTTAATGCACTAAAGTAATATGCCCTGAAACAACATGCTATTTTTATATAAAATGAATGAGACTTTTTCATTCTCTATTAAATTAATGATATTATGTTAATGGAACATGTCAATAAAGCATAATATTTTAACAATTGTTTTATGAACATTTAAAACATGCACCTCACTGAGTTACTTAGCTATAACCTTTTTAGGTTGTCAATTATGTTTGTTCCAGTATGATTTTATAGTTCATGTTCAAAGTTATTGATAAGAAAAAAACAGGTTTGCTTATGCCAAAACTATTTTTATGTGGTAAAAACAATACAAACCAACATAAATATAAAAGATTATTATTCAAAAGCTGAAATATGCAACAGTTGCACAAGAACACTGCTTCTTTGGCTGTGCCAGAATGCCATAACCAATGTATAACTAAATATGAACACAAAATGCACATTGAATAGAGTGTTATATTATAAAATACATGTGTTTATATTTATGTAACAGTATATATATATATATATATTACAGTAAATATTAAATATTAGTAAAGTATAAAGTGCAAAAATTGCTGCTTGACACCTTCTTTCACAAAATATATATATACATTTTTTTTCAAACGAGCAAATTCGACAACTGCATTGTATTGTATTCAGGTGAATTATTTATTTGTCTGTATTCATAGTATTTATCTGGTTGAGCAATGTTATAATAATACTAATGAACAGCAATGCTGAAAGGAAAGTAGTTGACCCGTAACGAAAGTCAGAACTTTTTATTTTAAGTATGTAAACGAACCCGTACTAAGCAAGTAAATATAGACAACGTAATCGTACATTTACTGACTTGTGACAGTAGTTAATGAGCATAGTTTGATAAATATTAAAAGAGAACACAAGGAAAAAACACAAAACGGAGTAACGTTAGTCTGTGTGATTAAGTGTTTTAAATGAATATCTGAATATTTCTCGTGTGTGTGTTGGTTTTTTTTTACTTTTATTTTACTAACCTTTTGCTCTTAACTGGTGACAATAACTCACACCCACAACCTGTTCCTTCTTTGAAAGTCACATGACGTTACCGCCAAGTTATCCAGCTTTCGCTGACAATGAATCTACTTGGTGATTATTAATTTCCAGTGAGGACCAAATATAACTATTTTCTACCTAAATGACTAAAATTAGTATATTATACACCCCGCAAGATTCAATAAATTAAACATGATCGAGTCATGTTCAAAAATGGAACATAAACAATACAAGTAATATAAACTAAATACATTTTTGTAAATGTAAGAACCTACCATTTTCCTTTTTTTCAGTGTAGTGTCTCCATTTAGAGATCTTCTGCAGCCACCTTTCAGTCATGAGGTAATGTGAACTGTTTCCAGCTGTCAATAGCTTTACTCTCTTTTCTGATACAGACTTGGGCATCCCTGGCACCTGCTCACCCATATTCCCTTCTGCCATACTAGAATAATATTTTGTGCTTCACACAGGTCATCACTCTTTCTCTTCTGTACTGGTTCCACAGGAATCATGCCAATTGCACTTCTAAAGCAGCATTCCTTGCAGGACCTACCACATCATAGTAGTTCTTGACATACTGTCATATACTCTAAACATTTCTGCCAGTGACTTTACCTCAAGCAATCTCTTGCCAGCTGAGCACCTCCATTAACTTCCGCCTTTTAAAAGGACAAGTATCCATGTATCTGTGTGTCTGTAGCGTTGATATGTTTCTGTTATATGCCATTTGGTATAGGATTCGTAAAAGCAAAGCTAACGTCCGACATGTGCCATCTGTTAAAATAAAACATGCAATGCATTTTATTACTACGTACATTACAAAATACATTCCAATAGATGTTGCACTGCAAACATAAATGGTGGAAATGTCCACCAGAGATGAACTGCCTGTCAGACAGAAATCAGCTTATCCACGTTAATAAAAGGAAAGGTGTTTGTGTGTGTGTGCCTATGTATCTGTGTGTCTGTCTGTTTGCTAGTGTTAGGAATAAAATGTAAAAACAAGCAAAACATGTGGAACAAGGATAAAAAAATTATGAAAAAATACCAAATAAAGGTCTAAAAATAAGAAATTTTTATCTAGTGGCCTGCAACCACCACCACACATTCCCAACCAAACACTTTGATTATAAGAGTGGTTGGTTTGATGGATGATGCCAAAAGGAAGTGGCAAAAATGTCCTCTATCTTAAGAGGAAAGGTGTTATTATACCAGACTAAATGGACAAACCATGTATCAAATAAAAAAACATCAGGTCTATGTTAATTAATTAGATTTCAACCCATCTTTGTAGAACATCTAGCACAATAATATGACTTAAAAGTAAGTAAGATGAAGTGATAGAGGATATGAATTTCCAATGTTATTTTTTAACTAAAAATAAGCCTTATGCACAGTTATAGGACTACAGTTGACTGGTGTCCTGTCATAAGTTGACTCCAGTCTATTGTTGATGCTGACTTTTAATTGGATTAAGCAGAAAATGGAAGGGTTGATCTTTTAAAGGATCTGATGAAAGCTAAAGTCTACTTAAACATTCTGAACTCCATATAGAGACCCACCTCAGAGTTTGTCCTTTTCAGAACAAAAAGGGAAAACTTAAACAAACAAAAAAAAGAAATGAAAAGAATGTTGGCCCTATACTTCTGAATTTTTGTAGTTTAAGTAATTAAAAGTGATTCGTGTCAATTAGAACAGAAATTGTCTTTTGCTCTTAATAGTTGCTTGGAAACAGTTTGGAATGCCTGCCCTTTGGAAGATTTGGCAAACAATAGCACATTTTGCCCATCTTGCTAATTTTCTTAGCCATTGTCTAATTAATTTGATTAGCTCCTCCAGTTGTTGTTTAAAATTTGCAGGGTATTCACTATGACAGGTTAACTGATTTGCAGGCCAACAGTTGGAAAGCTAAATATATTTTTAAAAAGAAAACTAACTAAAAAGGTGTAGCCCAAAAATATTTACAATGTGAAGATATCATATTCACCGGTACATTTTCCTCAATCTCTCCTAGCGCTCTTTCTTTAAAACTGGTCTAGTTGGAGGGCACTGCATGGTGAGCCAAACCATGAAAAACTGGCTAGGAGAAATGAAGGAATGGATAATAAATGGATGGGTGGATGTGAAAGATGATGTTTTTAATTATCTGCACATTGCCAATGACATGGCCCATTCATACACATTTTATTTTATATTTAACTTATCTGATTTCATTGTGCCTGAGCTCACAGAGCATAGTTAGCTCCTGCATTTTGGAAATTTACTTCTAAATGAGCTACACAAATTAATATGCCTTAGGATCACACTGTTCTTTCATAGCTTGTTACTTTCTATTCTATTGCATTCAGCTTATCAGTGCTAGAATCACTGTACAGTTTGAATGTTTTGAATCTCATTAGCTTTGTATTTTTTTCCACTCATTCATTTTATTTCAGATTTGCTTTATGTATTATATATTTACTTTTATTGTTATTATAATGATATCATCAACCATCAACTCATATTAAAGACTTTAATATGGCAGTATGGCGTTCAAATTGATACAAATAACAAACCTTTTCTGCATTACCTTGTGTTTCTTTCAGTTAAATGTCTATTCTTGAAGCCCTTTTCTCCCATCTCTTTAGTTCAATGTCTTTGTTTGTCTTCCTGGTATTCAGGTCCTGCTTGTTTTGACTTTAACTTTGTTTCTTTATTCAATATCTGATCTTCTCCTTTCAAAATTATTTCTGTGCAGGTTTTTCCAAGCCTGTTCATAACACGGACGTTAAGATTAAATGTTAAGTGAAACACTGTAAGCCTACAAATGTAACCAAACTTACTGTAACTTCTTGTTTGAGGGAGAAGGAGGAGAAATATATGTTTAATTAGGGCAAGTTTTGAAAACAACATATTGTTAACAGCCATTTTTCGACACTAAACGAAGAAGACATTATTAACACAGATTATAGCTTTTTCATTCAGGCATGAGAAGATACATTGAAAGATCAAAATTCAATTGAGTTTATTGTCATTATACATTTCAGTCATAGAATGTAGCAATGTCACAGAAAAGTGACTACACATAAAATTCCATCCCTCCATCCATCCATTTTCCAACCCGCTGAATCCGAACACAGGGTCACGGGGGTCTGCTGGAGCCAATCCCAGCCAACACAGGGCAGGAACCAACCCTGGGCAGGGTGCCAACCTACCGCAGGACACACACAAACACACCAATTTAGAATTGCCAATCCACCTAACCTGCATGTCTTTGGACTGTGGGAGGAAACCGGAGCACCTGGAGGAAACACACGCAGACACAGGGAGAACATGCAAACTCCATGCAGAGAGGACCCGGGAGGCGAACCCGGATTTCCTAATTGTGAGGCAGCAGCGCTACCACTGGGCCACCCTACACATAAAATTGAGTTATAAAATCAATAGTGAATTCGTTTGAGTCTACAAATTATTATTACAGTGTACTTATAAAGGTGAATCTGTACTTGACCCGGAAGCCTAACTGGTAGACTATGGTGACAGTGACAGCAAAATCATAATTTTACCAATGCTGCCCCATAAACACTAAATATACACATTACAGTAGCTAAATATAATTACAAAATTCAATACAATCGAAAAATGATAATAATTTTTAAACACTAACCATTGATTCCTGTTTACTGTGTCCTTGTCATCGTATGCAGAGAATGCAATACTTCAGTGCACTCAAAGCATTCTCAAATGAGAAACCGACTAAGGGGAACGTTTTAGATAGCCAAGGAGTGAACATGAGGACTGTCATCAGACTGAACTGAGTAAAGGAGGACATACAGTATGTTTTTCACAATAGGCCCATTTGGAAGATAGTTATATTTGTCCTGTTCAATCTATATACATCAGACTTCCAATATGACTCGGAGTCCTGCCACGTGCAAAAGTTCGCTGATGACACTGCTATTGTGGGCTGCATCAGGAGTGGGCAGGAGGAGGAGTACAGGAAGCTAATCAAAGACTTTGTTAAATGGTGCGACTCAAACCACTTACATCTTAACACCAGCAAGACCAAGGAGCTGGTGGTGGATTTTAGGAGGCCCAGGCCCCTCATGGACCCTGTGATCATCAGAGGTGACTGTGTGCAGAGGGTGCAGACCTATAAATATCTGGGAGTGCAGCTGGATGACAAATTGGACTGGACTGCCAATACTGATGCTCTATGTAAGAAAGGTCAGAGCAGACTATACTTTCTGAGAAGGTTGGCATCCTTCAACATCTGCAGTAAGATGCTGAAGATGTTCTACCAGACAGTTGTGGCGAGTGCCCTCTTCTACGCGGTGGTGTGCTGGGGTGGCAGCATAAAGATGAAAGACGCCTCACGCTTGGACAAACTTGTTAAGAAGGCAGGCTCCATTGTAGGATTAAAGTTGGACAGTTTAACATCTGTGGCAGAGCGACGGGCACTAAGCAAACTCCTGTCAATCATGAATAATCCACTGCATCCACTGAACAGTGTCATCTCCTGGCAGAGGAGTAACTTCAGTGACAGACTTTTGTCACTGTCGTGCTCCACTGACAGACTGAGGAGATCGTTCCTCCCCCACACTATGTGACTCTTCAATTCCACCCGGGGGAGTAAATGCGAACATTAATTTTATTTTAATTCTTTTCATTTTTATTACTATTTAATTTAATATTGTTTCTTTGTATCAGTATACTGCTGCTGGATTATGTGAATTTCCCCTTGAGATTAATAAAGTATCTATCTATCTATCTATCTATCTATCTATCTATCTATCTATCTATCTATCTATCTATCTATCTATCTATCTATCTATCTATTTTGACAGTCATTAGAAATGCTTTCTAGGCTTAGAGTACACACAACACTGTGATCATCATGTTGTCTAATTTTGTTGTATCTCTTTTTTTATTTACTACTGTAGTCAGAGAATTTTTACTGTTGTTTTTAATCCCAAATAGCATGACTGTACCCTGAAGATTGAAAACTAAGCAAAAGAAAACTCCAAAGATAGCCTACTGTGCCTTTTAATAAATATTCAATATCTCCACTCCATTGCATATTGAAGACCAAGCACCTCACTGGATTTTTAAAATCTTTGTTTAAATAAAGCATTACTATGGTCCTCTACTGCTAATTACACAGAAACAAAATACCAGATTCTAAACTGAAGCAAAGAGAATTGTAATTTGTAGGCTATGGAATTATTATTATTTAAGATTTTTAGATTTCCCATGTTTATGACATGTCAGCACACACATTGAAAGCCCAACAAAAACTATTTTTGGTAGTTCCATTGGTGCAGAATGGTGCAGTAACAATTCAATACACGATAATACAAAAATACATAAATATGTAGCCACTTAAAATAAATTAAATAAATTAATAAATAAACATAAACAGTTATAAACATTTACAGACCTAGACAAAATTCTTATCCAAATATAATATAATAATAACAATCCTGTCTAAATAATATGAAAGCAATGCAAATAACTTTGGTGATGAAAATACAGCCTGAAACAAGTAAAATAACTGAAAATAGATAGATAGATAGATAGATAGATAGATAGATAGATAGATAGATAGATAGATAGATAGATAGATAGATAGATACTTTATTAACCCCAAGGGAAAATTATTATTATTTAAGTATTACAGAATACCTTACAAAATTTTAAGCTTCACAACAGAATATAATACAAATATTATTGTAAATTTTAGTCTTCGTGTTGGAATGTTATGATTAATTATAAAGTGATTACAGAATGCTCCATGTAACAGAAATAGAAGTATGGTATAGTATAATCAATACACTTAAATTGCATATGACATTTTTTATTTTTGTCAATGATGTGCCCTTGACACTAGCTAATGATTAAAAATAACTACTAGCACTGTGTACTTAAATTAACATGCACATTTTATACTGAATAATTTTAAAATGGCAGACCTTTTAAAGGTACACAAGTTGTTCAATAAAAAAAAAAATTCTATAAGACTTTATTTTTCATTGTTATCTTTACTTTCATGGCTGATTATGCAAGAAAATAAAATAAGTTTAAAAACCTCACATTCAGCTATGGCCACCTCCTGTCAGATCTCTTTTTTAAATGCTAATTTGAGGAGTCTAATGAGTGATTTCATTTTACAAAATTCATAGAATGACTGTTTACAAGTGAACCTTTCCCATTCATCCAAAAGTGTAAATGCAGACTAATGTGCACAATTTTAGCTTATTTAATGGCATCTTCAGGTTGCTGAAGGAAGCACTTTTCACTTTGCTGCTGAATTCTGGCTCTTAACGAAGGAGCTTTTTAAACTGGTGCAGAAGATGTGTTTTTAGTAAGTCTTGAGCAGTCACTGCATTCAGATTTACTGCTTGGCAATCGCTTCTGTTGTATGATTTTAGGGGCTCTGAAATTAAACATAACTATCTATAATGTATATATTCATTTATAGAAGACGCTTTACGTGTAAATTCAAACAGAAAAAATGTCTGTAGTAGCAAAAAAATGATCTAATTCCTTATTAGAAATTCACGTAACAATCTTACAAAGAAGCCAATGAAATGCATCAGTGTTGATGAGAACAAATCATTTATATATTTATCTATTTACTAACCAAACTCCATCCTGCTATCTTCTTTTCTCAGAAAAAATGTATATTTACTGTATAAAACAATTTCAAAAAGAGGCACACACTGTCTTTTAAAATGAGTTGTTTCTGTAACGTCTAAGCCTTATTGTGAAATGCATGTGTGGCTTATTCCAAGGAAAAAATCTGCCGAGCAGTGCTGTTGAACTCCATTTCATAACTGATCATTTAGTACAGCTTTCTTCACATGTCACATTCCACTATCCTGATGTTGGCTTCATACTTGTACCCACATGAATTCAGTAGTGTAGAAAGAAAGAAAGAAAGAAAGAAAGAAAGAAAGAAAGAAAGAAGACAGGTGGTTCAAGTGGGTGAGTCGCCCCTTCTGAAGACAGGATTAAGCACCTACACAGTTGTGCCGCAAGTGGCTGTAGGTTTGGTTGTTTTAGGCTCTGTTATTTGTCACTGTTTGTTCTTCTTGTGTTTCTCTTTCCCAGATGTTCAGTTATTTTTTTAAGTGTTCTTTATTTTATATCTTCGTCTCCATAGTGTCTGGGTATGAACGCCACTACCTTTTTGTCTCCTCTTTATGACAACAGCAACATCCAATGACAAGTAGTGGAAAAGCGAACTATCTGTGGCTATTACTACAAACAGCACAGGTTAAGCAACAGATAAAAATATTAAGATTATTTTCTGATGAAGTATTCATGTAAGTCTAATCTTGTTGAAGTTAAAATGCCTTCTGATGGTCACTGAAATTTGTTTTTCCTATGAGAGAAACAGTAAAATTTGTATGGTATAAACATTCATTAGTTAATTTATAATTTTTTTTTTCCAACTATTACATTACATGGTTGTGGAGAGGTTGAGCCTGTTCTGGAAGCATCAGACACAAGGAAGGAGTCATCATTTCAGAGATATCATTTAAGAAAGTTGTGAGGCACGAACTCCAAACACCAAGAAGGACAGACCCCCCCCAGGTTGTAGACGTATGGTATATTAATAAAGTCAGCAGTATGTACACTTACACACGGTTGCCATTTGTGTTTCTGCAGGTGCGTGCAGTCCGAAAACTGAGGTGGGAGTCATCAAACTATAATGATAATGCCATTAACAGAAGTAAATCCCAGTTGGCCCCCCAGGTCACTGAACTCTATGATGGTACTGAGTTCATGGCATTGCCTGCTGGGTACCCATACACCAAGGGGCACACACTCCTTAAAGTTTGCTGTATATACAGCCATTTGTCCTAATGAACAGGCACACACTCTGGACACTGAGGGGGAAAACAGGTCTATGGATGTTGTGGAGACCAGCCTCGAAACAGACAGGCAGACACCAATGCTTCAAATACCACCACACATTTATTTACAATATTTACAATAATCAGTCCCGCACACAACCCAGTGCCCACGGACCAAGCACCTTCAGTCCAGGCCTCTCAATAATCCCGTCCTCTCTTTGCCTCCTCCACTCCTCTCCTCCGAGCTTCGTCCTCTTCCACCCAAATCCAGCTGACGACTGGAGGGAGGTGGCCCCTTTTATGACCCCACTCGGACATGCTCCAGGTGCCTCCTGATGAACTTCCTGCGGCACTTCCCCCACACCAGGAACATGAGCACTCGAAAGCACTCTGGGTGTCCCTAGTAATACTTCCTGCAGCACTTCCGGGTGTGGCGGAAGTGCTGATGTCCAGGGCTTCAAAGTCTTCAAGGTACCCCCTGGTGGTGGCCATGGACCCCTATAGGGTTGAGCTTCCATGCTCAATTCCCGTAGCACCCACACAAACCAGGCCGGCTGCCCTCTCATGGTTCGGGGGAGGCATAGTCCCCCCAGCCGCCCCCCACAACATCAATCCCACCTGGGGCTCCAAATTGCCAGCACTGAAGCACTACATTACTTCCATTAAGAATCTACATTGTATTATGTTTGGTGCACACTGTACAATTTATAACCCTTTTTGTTTGTTTATCAAAGTATCATCATTATTTTCTTCTTGTATTTGCATTGCCATTCTGTGTAGTGATGGCATGCATTGCCAGGTTCATGACTTGCCTCACTATGGCATTAGTATGTAAGAGTCACATTAGATTTTTCACATGAAAAAAACAAACTAACTTATTGATCAGGTATTTCATTCTTTGCGTTTTTACCTCAATTTTGACTAATCTTTTTCCAGATTTTAATGATTAATATTTTGACTTCCTCTTAGGGTTTTAGTCTTTAGTTTGTTTCATGACTACATCTTTGTTAGCTCTCAAGAACAAACAAATTTTCTTATCCCCAGTCATATATTTTTTTTTTTTTACAAATGTTTTAAAAATGCCAATTTAATGTATGGGACCCATGTGTCCACCTACAATGGGGCACTTACCACAGCATGTTGTCTATTGGTGTCAGCATGCCTACTTTAAATAACTTCTGCATGTATGATAGGATAAACAACTGAGTTGTTGATTATATGGCAAGGGAATGTGTACGTAAATTCTGCAAAGAATTGTTTCCCATAAACACTCGCTGTGACAAGAGGTGCATTGCATGTTCAATGAATGATGTAAGTGTGCACTAACCACACTTCATCATGTCTATATTATTTGCCTCAAGAATTATTGTGTACAGAAAGGAATTTCCCACTATAAGCAAAAGTAAGTTTCCCTGAGGAAGTTTAAACAAATTAATGAGCTAACATCGTAACTGATCTAGGCAACTAGTCTATTAGATATCTTACAGGCAATTGTGAATTAAAGTATGTACTATATACAACGAAGAATCCTAGACTTTCAGCGAAAATGTCATCTGTTTCTATTGGCCGTGCAAGTGGTTGTTTGACTGACAGTGTTGTGACCATAGGACAGTAGAAGACTAAATGATTTTTTTCTCAATGTGACAAGAAACTCAGGTAATCTGCATCTTCTGAGTGTGAAGCCTAAACTCTAAAGCTTGGGAAAGAATGTGGCTATTTGTAAATACAAAATGGTCCATTAGTTTTTTGAAAAAAAAAACAAACATTTATTTGGAACATCCAAAGTTCAGGGTCAAATTCATTATCGTGTCATGGCTAGCAAAGAGCTGCACCAGTTGTATTGACAGAGTCTTGTATTCTGTCTTGCTCAAAGTGATTTTACTGCTATTAACCACAATAAATAAATAAAAAAACACAAAGTCCATACAACCGCATACAACAAGGAGATTGATTGGACAAAAGCTTGATCTCTTTCTGAATATATTTTTTGTGCTGCTTGCCTAGTACTAATTGTTATAAGCATAATGCTTCACATTTGATATGTAATCCATCACTTTAATTGCTTTTACACATTCTTTGAAAGAAGCTAGGATTTTATTAGCTTTGTCTCCCAGGTTCTGCCAGATGACAGTGACAAAACAACATGTAATTCAATTACAGTGTGGGATCAATTCCTGTGACATCCCTAGAGTTGAACTCAGAGTGCATTTTATGTGCTCATTTAGTTCACCTTAAATGTAGTTTTAAATGCTACTTTGTTTCAGACTGGAAAACACAATGATGCTGTTTTTATCTAAACAAACTCATAGCTCTGTGAACCTTGGGTTGTCTTCCAGCCTGGTCACTGTGAATTTCTGTGTTTGTGTAGATTTTTATCTGGGTACTCTTGGTTTCATCCCACATGAGTGTAACCAGAGGAAACTCTAAACTGGTTTCACATTAGAACATTAGAACAATCTGGATGAGAACTGGCCATTCAGCCTGACAAAGCTTGCTGGTCTTATTCACTTAATTCCTCCAAAATGATTTGTTCTCATTCCTCTATCATACTATTTCATAATACATTCCATGTTTCTATGCTTCTCTGTGTGAAGAAAAACTTCCTAATGTTTGTGTGAAATTTTTCCTTAACAAGTTTCCAACTCTGTCCCCATGTTCTTGTTGCACTCATTTTAAAGTTGCTATTCTAATTCACTTCATAATTTTAAACACTTCAATCACATTAGGTCTTAATCTCCTTTTACTTAAACTGGAAAGGTTTAGCTCCTTTAATCTTTTCTCATAATTTATTGCCTTCTGGAATCAGTGTGGTCGCTCTCCTAGCGCTTCTATGTATTTTTTTCAGCCTGCATCCAAAACTGTACACAGCACTCCAGATGAGGTGTGACTATGTTCATGTGGATGGGAAGGACTGGAGCTCAATCCAGCATCACCTCCTGTTTTGAACTCAATTTTGCTTAGATTAAGCTAGTTTAGATGAACTGTAGATGGAAGCTGTGATATGTTGCTGGGTGTACAGGGTGTTTCCAGACAAAAAAGGGAAGGAACTGAACAAGAATAATGTCCAGCATTAAGAGTGGGAAAAGAGCACATACTGGAACTGGTACTGGCAATGCTTGTTATCACTGCAATACGAAAGGAGTTGTGTAATATGTTTATCCATCTATACTTTGTTTTAACATTACTTCCAGTTCTTGGTTTGGCTGTAAATGTAGTGACCACAGTTGTTATGTAAATATGTCATTTTTATTACGCCAAAGCCTTTCCACTATACTGTAGATCTTAGCACTAATTCTAAATATCTTAAATCCTTCATTTTTCAGCACTTTTACTTTCTCGTATACACAGTATAGAAAAATATAGGAATTGTGAAACAATTCAAATTTGAGATTTTGATGAATCTTGATGTTGCAGACCTTCCTTAGTCCGAAAATACCATTTTTTAAATTATGTCTATCTGTGTGTAAACACAATAACTCAAGCTTTGACCTAGGTGAATGAGATTTTGTACACCTGGTTTATATCAAAAATAAGGAATCCTGTCAACTTTTGGGCCACTTACTTTAGCTGGTGTGGAAGTTGACCCGGACACAGACAGGCAGACATGTTCATGTCACCCACAAACACGTTTATTTACAATATATTTACAACAATTGGTCACAAAGACCCCAGTTCATTGGTCACTCAGACCCAAATAATGGTCACTAAGACCCAGTTGTGCACAAACCCCAAAACACTCAGTCCTGGCCACACAATGCCTTTTCTTCGGGCCGCCTCCACAGCTCTCTCTTGCCTCATCCTTCTTCCACCGAATCTAACCTCGAATGAATGGAGACGGCCCCTTTTATATGGTTCCCGGATGAGCACCAGGCGTTCCCGGCATTCCTTCTCTGGCCACGCCCAGCGTGGCGGAAGTGCTGGCTGTCCTCCCGGCTGCTCTCCGGGCGCCATTATAAATCTTCCCCCCAGCACTTCCTGGTGTGGCGTAAGTGCTGGGGTAACAGGTCCCCAAGGCATTGGGGTTCCTCCTGGCGGTGACCACGGGCCCCTACAGGGTGGAGCTTCCATGCCCTGTACCCGTGGCCCCCAAAGCAACCCGGAAGGCAACCCCCACGTGATCCAGGGTGGGCACAGACCCACATCCGGTCCCTCATTACGTCCCGGCCGGGTCATGGCCCCTGGCATCCCTGACACTGGATACTTTTGCAAATTTTTAAGTTAACTATGGTTATAATTATAGACAGATGATTCAAATTTTGTATAGATATTTATAATGATAAAAAGCAAATAGATATGAAATTTGAGACAAATTACTCAACTGGAAGTACAATTTTATTTAAACAATCATCCGCATTTTTTTGTATCATGGAAATATAAATGTGCATACAATATTCAAAACTGTATTCAATATAACACATATTCTTTCAATAACTGTTATTAATTTTATTTTAATGTGTACGTCATCAGTTTAACAATGATGTGTAAACATTGAACATGCCATGTAAATGTAAATATATAATGGGTACGATAAGCTGCTATGTCCCCGTCGAGTTCCCGATGATACATTTAATTTTATGATATTCTTTTTTTATTTCCACTATTGTTATCATAATTAAATGTAGCTAAATACAGTTTTAGCGATAGCAATTTATTGCAATAAAAGTTATAGAATACTAACACTTTTCCTATGTTTTTAGGTGACTGAAAGTCTTTTTATTTTGCACATAATCTAGGTAATGCATATGTAATCATGACAAAAATTCCACCACCGTTTTTGACCTCCCTAAGTGCAAAAATATCATTTTAATATAAAGTTTGATTACAAATAGAGATAAATGATTGTGTATCGATATTACCAACTACTTATGATGAGAAACAAAGATATATAATATTTCTCTATCTGGAAGTGGTTCTGATGACCTTTTCCTCTAACTCGGTATACGAGAAAGTCGAGGGGAGCACACTCCCGATTTTTTCAAAGACAGTTTTGTTTTCTTACAATGTTGTTCTATTACGTTTTAAGTATAATGCCCAGTATTGTCCTCATTAAGTTGTTTTTCTTAATTTCTGGTTAAATAAGCTTACATTAGAAGTATCAGGTTCTGTTATTCTGCTTGAAATAAATTCTAGTATATAAGGTATACATGTTTTGTAAAACTATTATTTTTATATCAGGGTTGTCTGACGGGAAGCAAACCTACCTGGGAAGAAGTAAAGTCAGGTAAATGAAATTTTTTCTTAAGTAGACCAGACCTTGTATGTAATGCCTACACACTTTCAACTGAGCAACTGATTCTCCTGCTTGCCAGGAGAAAAAGAGACTAATGGGACCACTGGAGGAAGTTCTAAGAGATTGCCCCAGAATGAAGTTTATTAACAACTCCTTGTAGCTTCCCACTGCTTTAATGAAGTGAGTTTGGTAGGGGCTTACTGGCAGGTTTGCTATCTTTAAACCTGAATAGAATACGACAAGGAACTGATTGGGATTGGAAATGAATTCACTGCTAAAGCTTGTAAGTGTTTAAGTAATACATAATAATTTTTAATATCAAATGTAATTTGTACTAGTATATAATGTCAGGTCCAAGGAAAATTTAAATACTAAGCTTATACCTCTAACTCATTATAATTAATATGTATGTATAATATCTATGTACTAATGTGCCTTTTTTCCCCTTTTACTTTGTTCTTATTTTATGTATACTATTTTTATTAGTACTACCTGGACTTTAATTTATAGCATATTATTCATGGCATTTAATTTGGCATCAATTTTAATATTAATTGTATGTGATTTATAATTATTAATTTCTGAGGTGCTGAAAAATTTTCTAGTACTACTACAGTTATGAATGCTGTTGTAATGTTAATATTGGTATTAGAATCACTTTTTTACTCATTATTAACATTAGTATTTGCATTATTACATAATTAGGTTTTTTTGTTTTTTTGCTGTATTATCAGTTACAGTACTTAGTTTTACCATCTTTTGACTGTTATATCGAGCATTTTCACAAAAACCAATATGATCTATTCTTCCTCAGTAATCGTTTCTGATGGGAGAGCCATGTGTTTTTGACATGTCAGAGAACTGGAACTATAAAGAGTCTGACCATGGACTCATTTAGGGAGGCAAGATTGGAGTGGGAGTGAGAATGGGAGGGAAAGAGCGCGCTGTATACATTATCTACATTACTTTCTGCGCCCTTACTGTTAGACTCAGAGTGCAGTTAGCAGGACATTACAGCTCACCGTGAATCTTGAAATTCCCAATTGGAAAATCTCATTGGATGTTAATGTATCTAAAGATGGGATTTTTTGCTCTCAAATAAAAAAATTGACCCTAGGAAACAAAGACCAAAGACTCCTGATGGTTCATTAATGTTAGTAACTTGGAATGCCAAAGCTCTGAATTATGAGCTTAAATGAAAAAAGTTTTCTCACATTTTAGATGACAACATCCATCCATTATCCTACCCGCTATATCCTAGATACAGGGTCACTGGAGCCAATACCAGGGTGCAAGGCAGGAAACAAACCCACAGGACAATTTAGGATCACCAACGCACCTAATCTGCATGTCTCTGGACTGTGGGAGGAAACCAGAGCACCCAATGGAAACCCACACAGACATAAGGAGAACATGCAAACTCCAAGCAGGGAGGACCCGGGAAGAGAACCCAGGTCTCGTAACTGCGAGGCAGCAGTGCTACTACTGCGCCACCCGCTAGGTGACAACAGCTTCATTAAATTTATCACCTCACCTGATTCTTTATAGAGACATAAACAAGTCCAGAGATATCAGCAGGAACACTTTGGGATGGTTTGAAGGCATATCTGAGGGGGCAAATAAAAACAAACTGAAAACTAAATGGATATCAGAATTAATTGAGAGATTTCCAAAGTTGACAAAGAATATCCTCACTTAATGACACACTGTATAAATAAGGCTGTCACTACAAACAGAAATTAATCTCCAGGAAAAAAAATAACCTTCAATTCCCAGCACTACATAATGGGCATGGAAAAAATGGTAAAAAAATTTGAGTTCAACAAATACATAAAATGGAATGTGAAACAGAACAACAGAAGTTAGAAATGTAAACAAATAGTTGGTGTAAAGAGATTACTAGTATATAAAAGGAATATTTAAATATCTATACAAATTATAGTATAATGAAGTAGAAGGTCATGTTACTTTTCTTGATAATTTAAAAGACTTAACATATTATATGAAAAGGAACTGAACAAACCATTGAGAATGATAGAAATTCATGGTGCAATAAATTCCCTACAAAGTGGAAACACTACAGGTCTAGATGGTTATCCAGTAGAGATTTACCATAAATGTCTCCTAAACTTGTTCCAGTAATGTAATATTGACACAGAGCTCAATACTTAACTACCTTCGGCAGTACTGGGAAAGAGACCCCTCAATCAAAGTCTTTAATTTGCAACATTTATTCTTCTATTTGTGCAAAACACACTTTATGTAATCCATCTGTTAATAATCCACTGCACACACCTTTCCATATTAAATTTATCTCAAATTTATTTGAGGATGACTGCAATTGTAAATGATGCTAGGTCGCTCCAGCCTTTCCCAGAGATATGTTTTAAAGCCAAGCTGAACTTATTTCCTACACTCCATTGTTAGTTAGTTCACTAATTCTCTTCAATTGGATGAATCCTAATGTACCCTATATAACTCAATAGATAAAGAATAATGTAAAATATCTAAAATTAGAAACAATCAAATATGAGTACATTTGTAATGCCTTAGCATTTGATTTAGTTTATTATTTACATCATTTCTGTTTATTATTACTGTGTAGTCAATTGCCCAGGTTTAGTCTGACTTTGCCAATGTTGGCATTGCAGATGTAAGTAATGTGAAAACTGATAAGTCCGACAGGGTTTGTAACAAAACCTTCCTGGGAGGGAATACAAACGTTACATCCTGCTCCATTTGTAAAGCCTCATATCACCCACTTTAAAGTCTCCATTCGAATATCTAACTCCCAACCATACAGCCACAGGGCAACATCAGCTACTGTAAAAATTTCATGGTCAATCTGAGTGTCTTGCTGTCAGAAAAATACTCAGCTGAAAAAACAACAAACCTTATGTCACTGATGACAAATATATTAAAAAAGTGCTTGAACACAAGGGATATGCACAGTGAACTTTCTTCAGATTCAGGTACCTTATTAGTGCCAGTCAATGAACACAAAATTGTGATCTGAGCCCTGGATCTGTGAAGCACAGGAAAAATATCTATTTCTGTCTTGGTGTGAGTGTTCTTTTTAAAGAAAGCTTTTATCAAGCTGAAATCCACTAATCTTCACCTGTTTCATGCCACTGCTGCCTGGAAGTGAAAACAGACATTCTGTTTAAAGTGAAATATGGAATCATCAAGGTCATAAAGGTCCCCAAAGTACTATTATCTACCAAACTACTTGGTAACATATTCCATATGACTATGGATCTATGTTTAATTTGAAACATTGTAGTTTCTGCAAAATCACCCATATTAATTCCCTTTGAAATTCAATAATTCAATCACTTTATCATCTCTTAATCTCTGTTTGCCTAAACTATGAAGATGTAGTTCCTTCAATATCTCTTCATAGTTCATAATGTGCAGCACTGGAATCGGGAATCAGTCTAATTGCTTTTTTTATGGACCTTCTTTAGTGTTACTATGTCTTTTTGTAAGATGGAGACCAAAACTACACACAGTACACCAGGTAGGTCCTCACAAGTGCCTTATATACGGTAACTTAGTCATAACATCACTTGACTTGCACTACACACATTGCACTATATAACAACCTATTAGTCTTCTTACTCAATTTTGCTCAGTATCCAGAAGATGAGATTGAAGGTGAACATTCAAGTTTCCAATCTCTCATTAAGTGTTCAAATGTAATATTCTTATATCCTGCATGTAACACTTTACATTTATTTACATTAAATTTTAAGCACTAAAAATCTGCAAAAGCCTTTATTCTGCCCAAAGCTATCCTGTAATGATTCAACTGATTTCAAATTATCTGCTGTACCAACTAATTTAGTGTAATCTGCAAACATAATCAACTTGTTATTGATATTCTTCTCAAGAAAATACACCAAAAGATTTATTCTTCTTACCTGTATGAGCTTTTTAGACCATGACAAATAACATTTGCAAGCAAGTCCAATTTGGGGTATAGGGAATCTGGTCCTATTGGGCATAAGGTGTGAGTCAGCCCTGGAAAGAGTTTCAGTTTATCGCAAGAACTAGCCTTACAGACCCATTGAGGTGATTATGAATCAACAATTAATGTAATGAGGTAATAAAAAAATGTAAACTTGACCACAAATTCTAAGTGTTAGATATTGCTGTGCTGAATTCCCTGATTTATAGTGTCAGGCTTGGGAACACGAGTTCCAAAAAAGAACCCCGGTAATCTTGCTAGCTCCTGTGGTTGAGTGAGGAAACAATAAATGTTGGGGCGTCAACTCAGATATCAACTGAAAATCCAACAGAATACAGGATCTCAATGGCATGGAGGCAGTGATAAATAACAAAAATAGAAAAGGTAGTCAAATGTGGGCTTCTCCTCTTAGTTCCTTCGGGAAGGTCAATTGTGCTGGAGCTCTATTCTGTGCTGAGTGAGTGTTGCTCCTTCCGTTGACCCCATGACATAGGCAGGATACAGGAAAGGGTAGAGTCAGATGCCCTCAGTGGGCATCTTCTCTGTGCTGTGGAGGTAATAGGAGAATACATGATTAGCAATAGTGCCCCCTCTTGGTCCGGGGTGGTACTACATACCTGAGGGCAACTCATAGACATGCATGCATGACACCCTGTAAAAAATCTTGCAGTGACACCTGTTGCTATTGGCACTATATGCTGTAAAATAAAGATTAATTGGATGGTTGATTAAAGTCAATAACCTTGAAACAATTGTACAACCTACCGTTAGACTAAATTGTCCATCCCCTGTGTTCACTAATGGCTTGCCTTGCTCGTGGAGCTGTGGCTCAGACAGTCTACAGTGAGATCTGAACTGTTCCTGATCTGAGAAGTACAATTAGCTACAAGATCTCACATGCAGAGAACTATTCCCTGAGCACAGACATTACAACACTGGTCTCTTTACTATTTAGTGACTTGTGACAAGAATAAAGTAGTTTTTGTTTGTCAGTTATCACCAATCAATATTTAATACAGCCTCATTTGCACTGATATTTTTATTGCAATACAAGGAATCCAATTTTGGAGTCTCTGGCATTTATACTGTATTCAGTATTCAGACCCACTTACTTTTTGTACACTTTATTGTGTTGTAGATTTAATTTAAAATGGATACATTTTTCATTGTTACTCATCAGTCTACACTCAGTAACCCATAATGAAAACATGTTTTTGGAAAGGTGTGCAAATTTATTAATAATCAAATTGAATTGTGTAGAAAGTGATGGGGTCTGAATGCTTTCTAAATCCAGTGTATGCTCTTTCATTCTCAGTGTGGGTTTTTTTTACCACATCCCATTTTGATGCAGGTTAAGTCATTTGGAGATTTCATATTGGCCTGACATGCATTTGTGTATTTGTGTGATGTTGCCATATGATAAATTGGCAGCCTACACAGATATAGCTCCCCTCAGCCATCATATGCACTCAACAAGGGCTAAAAGCTAGTTCAGAATTTATCTGCTGAAAATTAGTATCAGAGCTGAAATACGTGCTCAGCATTTATCTGTCTTACTGTACTTTCTTACATTCTGGCAAAGTCTCTACCTGTTCACCTAATTTAGTGTTGTCTACTAACTTAATCAGCCTGTTACTGATATTTTTATTACAATAACATATATATAACAAAAAAAACCAGTGGCCCCAGCCCTTAGTAACTCATAAGCATTAAAGAGTTGATAAATTGCAGTAACTAACTGATTAACTGATGTCTCACAAATTCAATAACAGCAGAAATGCAACAAGCACATGGGAACAAAGCTCCCACGTATACTTTTGCTTTGACTCCCCATTCATTTTGTGATTGGAGTATTAGGAAAAATGCATTATTCTGAAGAGTTGGAGCGGCTTTTATATTCTTTCGGCCAGGTGTTAGTCTTGAGGTTTTTCTCAAGCATGGAGCAGTAATTCAGGCTCACCCCACTTGACAATAGACAAAAAAAAGTTATAACTAGTAAATACTCACCGATCTACTGATATGCTTGGTGTATCCTCAGACAAACACGCTCTTGAAATGAGTGAGTGTTAAAAGCAGTGGCTCACGCTGAATGGATTCATCATTGCATTTCAAAGCCATAATGAGCAATTGTAGACTGAGATCTACCAGCTACCACTTACCAAATGGCAGCCCAATTTTACTCTGGGACTTGCTTTGTGCAGGTGTCAGTACACGCTATAGTTATTTAATCACAAGGTTGACACCTCACAAGCCTCAAGTGCTACCAGTGTGGGGCCTGATAAAGTAAAATCAAATTTACTTACAGCCAAATGAATGTTTAAAAAAGTGCATTTAAAGGGGATGGGGAGTAGGGCATGTTGAACTTTTTCTTTTCTCTCAATTCTCTCAAAAAGCTAATCATATTTATTCTATGGTGACACTTTTTTCTTTGAAAACTGGTAATCTCTTTCAGTAGATATTATATTATGTTACATAAGAAAGCTGGACAGCTGGAAATGTTATAGAGTGACCTTAATGTATAAAAGTGAATGAATGGAGGCAGGTGAGAGGCAAAGCTTTCTTTCTTTCTTTCTTTCTTTCCATTTCACATCAGGCTATTCCTTGCAATATCATTGAAGACATCAAAGTGTAAAGATCCAGCTCCTTTGATCTGAGTGTAAAGTTTCAGCTCTAATTCAAAATGAACACTAGGAGGCAGTATTCCCACTAATGCACATTAGAGAGGAAAAGAGAGGAGGGAAGACAGAATGCAGGAAGAAAGCCCCTCTGCAAGGAGAAATGTTGTCTGGCAAATTTATTTTTCTTATAGTAGTTGTAAAGGTTTTCCAATAGAATACATTTTCAAAGTAATATAAGACCACGTTAGGTTTTTGATAGACTTATTTGTAGCTAATTGAATTTGTTTTTATTATATTCTGTGGAAACTATTTGGCATATAAGATCTAAAAGATCATATAAATGTTTTTACTCTGCACAATACCTAACTTTTAAACTCCACATATAAAAATTTTTGGTTGAGCAAATATTTATTTTTATTTAAATGTAACCCATAGCACTTTTATTACTTTAAACTAGAGGCTTGGTGACTGCGCTAGACATGGATTTACAAATCAGAAAAGGCAAAGCCAATTAATGAAACCTACTTTCTGATTCCAAAAAGCCTTGCAAGACTTCAGTGAGTGAACAATCACAAGGCCTTTTGAAATACTGCTACACGATCCATCTTATGCCCGATCAAACTAACTGCTCACATTTCTTCTTTTACAGAGCTCCTGTTTGAATTAGCCTATCAAATGGCTTCACTCTGGAATATAGGAAGTATAGAACAAAGGATAAGTTCAAATTTAAATCTCAAAAGAGGAGTGCTATTCAAGGAACCTGCTGCCTGAGAGGCATTGTCAAGAACGTTGAGCCAGCCCTGCAAAGACATTACTTATTTTCTGATATTTTTATTTCTCTGTGTATTGTTGTATTCATTTATCATACCCTTGCCTTCACTGTGAATGCTTGTGAAGCTCACATTGGGCTTGTCCTGAGCTGCGTCCACAAGGCATCATATTCACTTTGAAATCCTTTTAGGGTTGCTGTTTTTCTTTGGGCTTCTTTTCAGTAGCAATCTACTGCAGGCATTACTTACCAACATGACAGCTTTCTTTCTTTCTTTCTTTCTTTCTTTCTTTCTTTCTTTCTTTCTCATCAGTTGCAAACTTTTTCAGGTTCTACTTTCAAAACAGTATTCATTACAAATTAACTAAGTATAAAAATACTAATAAATTGGAATGAACTCTTAGAAAAGACACAGTTTACTATTAACAATGCACAGTAAGCACTTACATTCCAGTCCAGCAGTGCAAAGCTTATTCTTTGTGCCCCTGCCATTACACAATAGTCGCCCCACTTTTTTAAAATACTGTAGTTGTATTAATCCCATAATGCACTCTATCTATCTATCTATCTATCTATCTATCTATCTATCTATCTATCTATCTATCTATCTATCTATCTATCTATCTGTCTGTCACCCTCATGCAGCCCTGCCACTACATTAGACCGGTATCTTAGGTTCAAATCCTGTGCCTGTTTCTTGTTCATGTGGTGTGTACAAGTTCACTCCATGTCTACATGGGTTCCTCCTAGCCAGGTATTTCAGTTTTTCTCCAACATCAACCAAATATATGCTGCTATGTAATTCCAAATTGATCCAGCATTAGTGTGTGTAGTTGTAGTTGGTCCTTGTGATGGACTGGTGCCCCGTCTACTTCTCTTCCCTGCCTTACAAACTGTACTGCTGAGATATCCCCTGAATTTTCTATAGCAGGTTTGACAATGTTATGCTAAAACGATGCAGTTTTTCAAGGAAGTTACAAAGACTGCATTAATTTTTTCGGTTTCTGATAACTCACATTTCTACAGTATTTATCAGAGACTTGGCAAAGATTTTAGATCATATCTAGTTATGGCTTTTCTCCCATACTGTATCTGAACAAAGCAGACTTCTTCTTCTTCTGCTTTACACTGGAAAAGGTACCACCAATCATGTCTGGAAAATTCAGATCGCCTTCAGTATTCAACGAGTTGTCTTTTACTGCTTAGACCCTCTATAAAAGTCATGTTTGATGAACCATCTATCAGACTTGCAGCTGCATAATAGCTTTCATTAATTGTTTCCCGGGATGAGGTAGCATTTTCATGCTGGCCTGCGTATACAGATGCACCAGTTTTTTTTCGACCCCTGATGCTGTCTGGTCCATTCAGAAGTAAAAGCCCATGAAGGCAGAATGGCAAAAGACAGAGGGGACGACCTAATGTGAGCTCCCTGCATGAGGACAAGCGGAACGTTTCTTTTTGTACCCAACTACTTTTTCTTTTTTCTCTCTCTTTTTTTTTAAAGCACTCTCCAAATGATCCCCTACTAGTGCATCACTATCCCTGCTCGTGTCACCACCCATGTCTTAATGATTGTCTTTATCTGCTGTGGGTAAAAAAGAAGTGACAGAACATAAACACACATGCACGGCTATCCCAGATGACTGAAAAGGCTAGCAGGTTTACAATTCTCACTAGTCTCTGAAATCTTTTGTTGGCATTACCAATCCATCACACAGAATAAAAACGGGCATTGGAGAGTAGAAAGGCTTTGTTATTCCAGTGATGGAGTGAAAGATTCTGCTTTCTCTTAATTTACACCTCTGTTATGTGGAAATAATAGTTTATTTCATCAAAACTGTAGCAGTTTTATTTGCTCTTATTAAATTATGTAATTATAAAAGTACTTTTTATATATATAATGCCTCTATTAAGGCATTTAAACTACACAGTAACAACTGTTAAAAAGACACAATAAAAAAGAAATGATCTGAATAGGAAATTTTGGTAACCGTAAGTAAAAGAAATTGGTAACAATAAGGGAACCCTGGTTGGATTTAATTCATGCACTATGCATGCATTTACAGTATCTATTTTATGAGTCCACATTTTCAGTTATATTGTCGTAAGGCTGTCTGCTTTCCATATGTCTTAATATTATTTTTCTATTGGACATTTACATTTGATTTTTGAGTTTCGAATAAGGTGGATCAGATTTAAGGAAATGTAATTTCTAATGTATCTGGATTCCTTCTCAAAGCCAAAAAATTAGTTTATCTGTAAAAACTCTGTATGGTAGTGGAAATGTAGGGGAAACCTCAGGTTTGTTTAACAAAAACAAAGTCAAATTACGTTTGGTGACATTGATGGACATTTCTGCTTGTATGGTTTTATTGTTTAGTATAGAAAGGTATGTTGCAAATTCCAGCCTTATTTAACATCACCAGGCACAATATGTAAAAAAACAAAAGTTGACTATTACTTCAGCTCTAACCGCTACCCTACCAGCACCATACTTGTTATTATATTTGGTGATTTGTATTTAAAACAAAAAAATGAAAAGCCAAGTGTATCCAATGAGATCTACTTCATTCATAAATTTCAAGCATTAGCAGTGTTGCTATACAGACACAGAATTTTATTAGAATAAAACAAATACTTAGGAAAAAGGAAAACCTGGCAAACTCCTTTTAGCATGAAAATGTATTTGCAAAGTACTCATACTACTAAAGTTTTGCTTTGATAAAAGTCGAGCACCAACCTGCCACTACCACCACAATGGCTACTGACAATGCCTGTCATCAAAACCTCTGCGATGGTGCCCCCCTTAATGTGTCATAGCTAAGGGTCACCAGTGGCGTCTAGTGAGGAAAATGATGTTTGTTTGTGTTTTCTGACTAAGAACATGCACTTTACACTAAATAGCATTAATGACTCTCATATTATTCAAGTGGAGTGTCCAAAGAAGTTATATTAGACCAGAACTATACAGTTATGGAGACAACACAAGTTAATGAAGTTTATGTTTTTGCATCTTCTCTGTCACATTTGCCCAAGCCCAAGCAATGAGCAAGAGATTGTGACACATAACTAAAAGAACTACTGTACTGAAAAAGAAGTCAACAATAGGCAAGCTAACAGACACCTGAAGAAATTCTTGAAATGAGGGTCATACTCCAAGTCCACAGGTTCCCTGTACTTGATAAGACAATGGGGCTCCCTTCCCTAAACTCTACTGCTAGCCAGAACCAGCCTAAAGACATGCTGAATAAAAGTGTATTATTCAACCATATGCTGATGATTGTTAGTATTTTTGGGACATATAACAAATTCTAATAATTTCACTATACTAGCTGAGAACACAGCACGTACTACTTAACGTACACGGCATTGGTTTGTGTTGGCAGTAGAATGCATCATATGATAAACATAAGAGCCTACATACAGTACGCCTTGACATCAAAAAAAAATGCAAATACAGGATATATCCTTGCAATAACACACCAGACAATAACACAAGTTGGGAAATAGCACAATCATCTTTTGGCTACTTTCCTTCACCACAAGTATTTACAAATACCTAAGTCGCTAGTTTGCTAGGATTTAAAGAATCTTACAGGCTGTATTTTGTTAATGTAAAGTATAGAGCTGCTGATTCTCACAATCTACACTCTACAGTAGGTGTGCCTGACTGATTCTGTAGAAATGTAAGTAATAATATTATAGTTATCAACATTATATTTGTTTCAAATACAATACAATACAATACAATTTATTTTTGTATAGGCCAGAATCACACAAGAAGTGCCGCAATGAGCTTTAACAGGCCCTGCCTCTTGGCAGCCCCCCAGCCTTGACTCTAAGAAGACAAGGAAAAAACTCCCAACAAAACCCTTGTAGGGAAAAAATGGAAGAAACCTTGGGAAAAGCAGTTCAAAGAGAGACCCCTTTCCAGGCAGGTTGGGTGTGCAGTGGGTGTCAAAAAGAAGGGAGTCAATACAATACAATACAATACAATACACAGAACAGAACAAATCCTCAATACAGTATAAAAATAAAAATAAAAATTTTAGAAGTACAGAGCAGAATTTAACAGTAGATGATATCACATAATATGATTTGGATTTGTTTAGAATACTGGAGACCTCATCCATCAAACTGCCTCCCCCATTTGGCCATTCCACAGCTGAAATAGCGCTAATCCGATGAAAGGACCTCTCTTTCCCATGATTCCTGCGATCCTCCATCAAGGATGACTTTACCTTAGGCAGGCAAAACAACTTGGCAGGTAGGCCGTGGTACCAAGTGCCACATTTGAGTACCAAGAAGAGAAGCAGAATAGGTGAGGGTTAGTAACAAATAAGAACTATCATGTTACTTATGTTTTAGTGCTAATGACTAACAGAGATGCAGTCTGTACAGTTAATCAGCAGCTCTAGTCAGGATATGCTAACCTGAACTAGTGAGTCTTCAGCCGGGATTTAAAAGCTGAGACCGAAGGGGCACCTCTTATAGTAGCAGGCAGACCATTCCACAGTTTAGGGGCACTGTAAGTAAAAGCTCGACCTCCCACTGTTATTTTATTAATCCTTGGAATCATAAGCAGACCGGCATCTTGAGATCTTAATGTATGCTCTGGTTTGTAAGTCATGATAAGTTCAGACAAGTAAGCCGGACCTTGGTCATTTAATACTTTATATGTTAAAAGGAGGATTTTGAAATCTGCCCTAAACTTAACCGGGAGCCAGTGTAAGGATTTAAGAACTGGAGTTATGTGTTCTTAACAAATCTTAACAGAACCAACCAATATAGGCCAACACTTATCACCAAGTCTAAATGCAGTAGAAACACAACTAGAGAAAAAAATTACAGGGCCCAAAATCCTTACAATCACATGTAGGTTCAACTGAGTCATTGGTTTCATTTTTAGAAGCGCCCCTCAATCTTTGCGTTCCAGTGCCTGAGCCTGATTGGCCCATATGGAGATCCATGTATGCTTAAAACTACAACACTAACAAATTACTTGTTCACATATGATGAATAAGCAACTATACATCCATTTTCTATTACCGCACTATGTTATGTGTCCAGACAGGTCATATTCTATCACTCTTTCCATCTTCTAAACTACCTATCTAATTCAGGGTCATTTGTAACACATTACACATTTATACACAAACTCATCCTCACTCATTAAAGGCTAGGCTACAGTCAATGTTGCAACATTCAAGGGAAAAAATGCAATATAAGGAAACAAAAGACCATGCAAGACAAGGCAAACTTTAAGTCATGCTTGAACCCAGGAGTCTATGGGGAAACATCATATGCTTCTGCAATAAGGTCTATGCCCTAGACATACACTAATCAAATTTCAGTGAACTGCTGGTACGATTTACATACAGAGTAAGAATATATAGTATAACATCAAGTTCAGGAAGATCTTTTCCTCAAAATATCATGAATCACTGACAATTAAAAAACATGCAATGTGCTAATATACAGCCTTACTCTGTATTGTGTTATATGCAAGGGCATAATGTCTTTTACAGGGCTTGATTTTAAGGGTACATTGGAACATGATTTAGATGATGCAGACACTCACATGTTCTCCTCATCTGCTCCCAGATTTGAAACCAAAGACCCGGAAGATCCCTAGTCACACAGCTATTCTCACCTCTCACTCCACTGCTTTGGCAATAAAACAAAACAAACAAACAAAATAAGAAGTGATCATTCAGTTCAAACCATCCAAGCACAAATGCATTTCCAAGTGACTGGATATGGTTACTCTCCCTTAAACAACTGGCTATTAAACATGGGTCCCTTTGGTTCTCTGATCTTTTTTATATCTTACAGCAGTCTCTTTGCTTTACAACTCCAGTATGGTATGATAAAATGTATGGTAAACAGTATGGTGAATTGTACATTGCAGTTCCTTTTCTCAAATTGTATTACAAACTACTATATAAGGGTTAACACAACAATTATGTGATTTTTTTTTAGACTTCATGTAGTGAGCTCATTATCTATCTGTCCATTTTACAGGGGCTTTCATTTCTGTCTATGTATGTTTGTCTATGACTTTAACAAAAAAATAAAAAAAATAATCTTGACAATTTTAAATGTATCTCAATCAAGGAGATAGCATCCCAGACTTAAAGAATGAGCAATCAGTCTCCTGGCAATCATTTTTGAAGTACTGTAGTGAGAAAAATGGGACAGTCAAACGACCGTATTAAAACGCTAAATTACAACCCCCCCTCCCTTAGACTGCCACATACTGAATGGTATGTGATTTAAATTTTCTTGGCTGATGAAAGGGAAAGAGTTTTATGTATTTTTATGTAGAGCTGGGACTTAAAATATCAATAAAGGAGACATAAGTGATGAACTTAAATTTGATGTGTGATCTGCATTCAGCCCATGCATCTACTTTGTACACTATATGATTTATTTCTATTCCATAGATATGTTATGTTTTCTGTATCTACTGAAAAATAATCATTAACTAGGTATATTAGACATTTCATTTTTTCATATGCAAATAAAATCACACTTTAGTAATTGCCTGACTATATAATGTACTTAATTTGTTAATTTGACAAATACAATACATAATGTATGGCTGTGACACAGTCAGCCCGAGGGTCTGGTACTTGGTAATTGAAATGTTACAAATCCTTCTTACTTTGACACCAGGTGGTTTAGGTCCATACAGAGTCTGACCCACCATCATCAGATTTAAAGCAAGAACTATCCCTAGATAGGATAAAAGTACAATACAGAGTCACCAGTGTACATTTTTGGGATGTGAGAATAAATATAAATTGAGAACAAATATGGGATGAATGTCCAAAGAGGCAATTCAATATCAAAAGCCATGCTTTCATATCCTATTTCAAAGGTTTCATACAAATATCAAAATTAGGTCCCCTTATATTTTGATAGTTTTCCTATTTGTTTCACTTGTTAAAATTCTTAAAATAGATCAAACTAATAAATAAGAAAGTGAAAAATAAAATGCCTTCATAAAAAAATATTATTTCATGGTGACACATACTGTTAATATTAAAAAAGATCCCTCAGCTATGAAAATGTATGCACTGTACTTTCATACTGTTGAATTCTTACCTACAAAACAATATTTTGAATGATATGTAAATGCAATGTGAAATACATAATGATTTTAAATATCCCAAAGTGACACAATGATCTAAACATTTCTTAAATGTTTACTCTCTCCATGTGCAGAAGTGAAGAAAATGTGAAGCACCAGGATCACAAAAGCATAAAGGCCTTAAAGCATAAATTAGGAACAGAATCCACTTATTCCAAGTGTAGTATAGCTAAAAACACTGGCAGCGCCTTTGGGACCCAAAACGGCTGTACAAAACTCCAACTCCCATGATGCCCTGTGGGAGTCTGTAGTGGCTGGGCTGCCCTCTAGCGTCTGTGAGGAGGTAATGCCCTGAGAATGCTCTCTCCCCGGGTCTTTTCATGGCAGAGGCATGATCTCTAGGTGCTGCCACAGACACAACCTCACAGACACACAGTCCCAGATTTACATGTTTTTAATACAGTAAAGTACCTTCACCAGTCACACAAGCACAATAAAATACCACAAAAATATCTCTTTCCATTCCTTCCTTTGTCCATCTTCCACCTGACTCCATCTCACCTGAATGAGACAGAGCAATTCCTTTTATTTAAGACTCAGAATTACTTTCTGTGCAGAACTTCCTCTTTGCCTTGTTTAAAAAAGTCATCAGCATATTTTACAAGATTAAAATGAGGCTGTGATAAGGCAGGTCCACGGCTTGACAAGGAAATGAGGGCCTACACTCGTGTCTTCACGTGAGGGGCATGGTAGCTTGGCAGGAGCGGTTGCAGTGCAGGATGTGGAAGTGGATGGCCCTGCACGGTGCACATGTACAGGAGTGTCCCTAATTAGCGCTGGAGCTGTGATTGCCACAGCTGTGCCTCACACTTGCTTTAAAAAGGGAAGCATGAGGGCTAGAAGGGGTAACAAAGAACAAGAGAGAAGGCATACAGAGGTTAAAGAAGATGAGGAAAGGACAAAGTAAAGATAGGCAGAGAGCAGGAGATGCTGTTATGAGAGAGAGTTAGAGCAACAGGCCGATGGGTGTGTGTGGCCCAGGAGAAGGAATGTGCTGTTTGGCATTCGATGGTGCTGGTTCCCCCCTGCTCAGCGATCTCTGGTGGTAGGAATGGCAGGGGAGCACTAAGCACGCTTTCACCAGGAGCAGCTAGGAATTGGCAGTGGTGAGATGAAAGAGCAAGGTCTGGAGTATGCACTTCATGGCTGCACTCTGGGGACCCGGACAAGGGAAGGCTCTGCAGGTGATCTGCCTAGCATCAGGAAGGATTTGGAGGTGGAGCAATATCAGGATGGGGATCCTAACAAGGGACAGATGAGGAATGGGGCCATGGAAGAAGAGTGTCTACCTCTGCTGGTGGACTTCTCCTCAGTCTGCACGTTCCAAATAAGGCAAGCTGAGTAGTCATCGGATTTTTAAAGGGGCATCGAGTCTCAGTGGTTTTTGAAAGAAGAATGCCCGTGTTGATTTTTTTAACCTCTACAACTCACTTTTTACGGATTAATTTATTAATTTAATCTCTGAATGGCACTTAACTAGTTTGGACATTTTTGCTTTAGTCTTTGTTTTTAATAAAAGCAATTGTCACTTTTATACACCCATCTGTTGTTGACTGTGTATGTCTCCTCACTTGCCGCGGCCCATCCACAGGTTACATTATCGATGGTGGCGGGTTCAAGAGGCTCCTAAACTGAAGAAGGAGCATGAAGCTAACCTGTACCATCACATAGGTAAATGAGTAACGAGCACTCCAGAAAGTGGGGATAAACTGATGGGAAAGCCCATACACCACTCCTATGAAGTGGTGCTAAGATCAATAGTCCATCCATCCATTCTCTAACCCACTGAATCCGAATACAGGGTCACGGGGGTCTGCTGGAGCCAAACCCAGCCAACACAGGGCACAAGGCAGGAACCAATCCTGGGCAGGGTGCCAACCCACCACAGGACACACACAAACACACCCACACACCAAGCACACACTAGGGCCAATTTAGGATCGCCAATCCACCTAACCTGCATTTCTTTGGATTGTGGGAGGAAACCGGAGCGCCCGGAGGAAACCCACGCAGACACGGGGAGAACATGCAAACTCCACGCAGGGAGGACCCGGAAAGCGAACCCGGATCTCCTAACTAAGATCAATAGTACAATCTGCAAAACACCCTTCTTAATGAAGCAGTGTTCAGAATAATGGGAGAACTGACATGAGTCAGAAACTACCGGTGGTTTTAGTAGATTGGAGGAGGTAATAAAGTTCTGCATATTAAGAGTCAGATGTAATAAAAAGAAGTATAAAAGTAGATGAGTTGTTTAATTGATTGCTTAATTGAGGCTCCGTGACTGCCGTCTTTGAAGATAGAGGAAAGTTGTTTTACAAGGTTCTATGAATTAGCAATTGTATCTCTCTGCAGCTCAACTGCCAGGGTCTCCAATCCCCAGCATGCCCTGAAGTAATCCAAATGGACACCATAGTCAATGGATATTGCAATCTAGCATATTCCGAATCTATTATCTCCCCATTTCTTCCATTGCACTGTCCTCCTGGCCTGGGTAAGGCTCCCTAATTTGTTCTTGGCGAGGATGCCAGCCCATGTGTGCCGTCTATTACATAGATATATAATATGAGAAAGGAGTGTACGATGTGCAAACTTAAAAAAGGAAAAGAAAACTTTTATTACAAATGAATAAAGAAGGTTACAGGACTTCAGCAAATGCCGTTCACACCCTCCCCTGTCTACACCTTTTATCTTTCCTGCCAAGGAAGCTCTCAACCACACTCCACCTGATTTAAAGTTCATCGAGGCAATGGACAGTGGTCTCCTTTATACCAGATTCCTGAACTACTACCAACATCATTTCCGGTGTCCTCTGAGGTATAACTCCTGGTCAGGCATTAGTCCTTACAAAACCCCAGGGGTTACCTGCCTAGAGCTTCCTCTGGCAGATTGCTGGACTTTTTTAACCCAAGAACCAAATAAGCCTGCCAGGGCATCAATGGCAGCATCCTGCTACTAGCAGTTACAGGGCTGGAAAATGTGTATTGCGCTTTCCCCATTTTTCTTCCACTATATTTACATCCCTTGCTTTTCCAGCACCTCCACCCCATATCCCTGCTGAAACAGTTGATGCAGACCTTGACCCTAACCACCTTTAGAATATACAGAGTGTAATTAAATCAATCAGAGTTTATCTCATGCATCAGCCATTAATCACAAGGTACTTCACAAAGAAGACCAATTAAGAGTGAAAAGCAACCACCAAATTACAGGACAACTCTTGTTATATAGGATTATATTGATAGGAGCCCATATTTTTGACTACTAAATGATTTTCAGATTATAGAGAGAAACATACTTAATAGAACTTTACATTTTATGAAAGTTGTGGTCATCATGATACTAGTAACTAGAATCCATCCATCCATTTTCCAACCTGCTGAACCCAAACACAGGGGTCTGCTGGAGCCAATCCCAGCCAACACAGGGCACAAGGCAGGAACCAATCCTGGGCAGGGTGCCAACCCACCGCAGGACACACACAAACCCACCCACACACCAGGGCCAATTTAGAATCGCCAATCCACCTAACCGGCATGTCTTTGGACTGTGGGAGGAAACCCACGCAGACACGGGGAGAACATGCAAACTCCACGCAGGGAGGACCCAGGAAGCGAACCCGGGTCTCCTAACTGCGAGGCAACAGCGCTACCACTGCGCCACTGTGCTGCCCGTAGCTAGAATCCTGTAACCTTAATGTGTATTTTCAGAAAATGCGTGTAAGCATTAACTAAAAACATGATTCAGCAATATAAATGAAGTGTGGGTGTGTAACTGTAGCAGAGTGCAATCTGTCACTTGTAATTTTGTTTTGTATGCAATTCCCTAAAATTAATTGTTCTTGTAAATAGTTATTAGTATACTGATCGTACAGTATGCTATAGTATGGGCGTTAATTGATGTTACACATCACAACCTGCATGCACCGCGCTACTTGGCTCAGCCGCCAGAAACACAAAGGATGCTGCTAGGGGTACGTGGTGTTTTCAGCACTCCCCAAGCTTTTTCTAATTTTTATTTTATTTTATGTCGTTTATATTATTTGGAAATGTTCAACGCCCACCAACTCCAAGACCATTGGATACGACGACAACCCGCAGAGCCACGCCCACCAACTCAGACGCGATGACACAGAAAAAACTGCGTCATTTATATTCGTCTGTCGTAGAGGCCACATGCACCTCAGAGCCATGTTGACTGTTCATACAGGCATGTTTCTCGCGGAGGTGAATCGCCATATGCAGCGTGTTAAACGGTTTGTGAGGGGTATCCCATGGGATCCTTAAAACAATCCTTTACAACTGAGGTTAAAACACAATGAAGTAAGCAGTCTTTAAAAACCGAGTTTTCGGTTACGACGCACGACCGCAGGCACTATAGCAAACTGTTTTACACGCTACATACAGCAATTCACGCTACTACCATGTTCAGGTGTCTTGGTGGATTATATATAGAAAAGCAGCCAAAACCGCACAGAGCAATGAAAAGTCTACGTGAGTCACAGGTGCATGTGGACTGTGCAAAGACGACAACCGCACATAAGCAGGCAGGGCATGATGGCGGTCCGCCAGTTTTCAGTCACGGACGATTGTGTGTTGATTTGTTCCGTGCATTGTTACAATGTTGCTTTTCTTGCTGATTTATTACATTACCGATTTTTCAAATGTTAATTCTCTCCCTGTGCTTAAAAATCATTAAAAAACCGGCCTGATTATGCGGCGTATGGTATGGGTTGGCTAGTACTGTATATTTCATATACAAGGCCAATGTAACAGCAGAAAAACTAAGGATTACCGCCATGACTTTGTAAATAATAAATAGTGAATGTGTGGGTATATGATGATATATGTAAATGTTTCAGACTTTCTCTGGTAATATTGATTTGTAGTTTAGGAAAAGAATAAGGAATGCAATTATTTTGCTTCCAACATAGCAGAAGAAAATAGTTTAATGCAATGCTACATATTTTAACAAAAAAGAGAAGGGAAATTCTAAACCTCAGTAATATTCCATGCGTTGTATAATTACTATATATGGTGTTTTTTCCATAATTTTAAATTTAAATAAATATTTTTTTCACCTAGCAGAAATCTGTAAACTTTCTAGTAACTTCTCCAAGCTGGAAATTTACATTACATCTCTTCATCTAGCAACTTTACTAACATATGGAGCAGTAAAATTTGTGAACAGCATTCACCTACTGTTAAAAGGTTTTCTTCAACAATAGATATTTTGTGCCTTTATCTTTTTAACTTGATGTTAACAAAAAGTTCACATGGGCTGGATATACGCATGCCATATTAAGGACTATTATGTAGAACTAATTCTAATTGTGTTTTTATGAACTACAATATGCTTAGTTTAGAAAACAAACTCTTGAAATTTTAAAAGATTTGATACGCGTGCCGTATGTGAAGCAAGAAAAACATTCTTTTGTTAGCAGGCACTCACTGCTGTGTAAATACTCCATTGATCATCTATGCCATTATTTGTACAAGTATCCGCTGGCCCGTTTTCTTTAAAGAAGGCAGGTGCATGATGAAACGGGATGCCTGCCAGGAGAGAGAGATGATAAATTGCCACTTTGTGTTTGGGAACTAAGCAAAGAAATAAACAAGTAAATCAGCATGCCTTTTAAAGCATTTCTAAGGCATTTCTATGGGAATACAAAGCAATCAGTTAGTGCAATAATTTTGGTTAGAATTAATATTGCTTAAAGTCATGAAAGGTGCTGATGACAATAATTCAGAAGATGTTTTAAATAAATTGTTGATCAAATGAGTGAAAACATGAACAGACTCAATTTGGCACGATTTCAAAAATGTGGAGGGCGACTTGATCAAAATTAGTCTATCATCCTGTCAACGTTTTGTTAAGCAGCTTTCATTTGGCTCACTATTAAAGCCAGCATGATGAAATTGGTACCATTATTATATGTTTCTTTTCATTTTTCTGTTTTACACGACCACACAAAAAATCACCTAGATCCTAGTTGCCAAATGTTGTTAAATTTAGGAAAAACACATTCAAATCATGAGAGACAATTTCACAGAAAGTTAAAGGATATGAGACTTGCAGAAATGTCTGTTAATAGGTATATCAATAAAGTACATCAGTGCAAATAGAAAGATAATTGTTCAGTGATGAAACAAAACAACTTAGAACATTTTATTAATCGGATTCTGTACAAACCCAAATTGAGGAGGTTGTTTACAAGCCAGCCTTGAAGAAACTGCTGACTGTAGCCAGATTTCAGACTTGAATATTTCCATTGATCATTCTACTGTCTTTCAAATGTTTATTAAGTCTTAACATTACAGCAAACACCCTCAACTGTCACAATCAAGTCTTTTTTCTTAAGTGCTATATAACAGGACTCGTTCGGCCATTTCAAGGGGGATATTGGTGATTTCGTGGCGAATACCATCCTTGAGGCCTTCAAGGTTTTGAGGTCGGTGTGTGTATACCTTCGACTTGAAAGAGCCCCACAAGACAAAATCGTACAGAGTGAGATCAGGCGAACGTGAAGGCCACCCGACATTGCAGAGCAGGAAGTTCAGCTTCCCCAGAAACATCCCCCACAAAACTTGCATGGATCTCCACACCGTATCCTATTTAAACCAGGCATCCATCACATCCATTTCTTCCAGCTGTGGCCACAAAAAGTTCTCTAGCATTTCAATGTAACGTTTTGAAGTGACATTGACCATTGCTCCTCCTGCCTGAAAAAAGGAAGGGCCTACAATGCCTAATTCTGCAACGGGACACCAAATGGCTCTCCCAGTCTCTCTCATTGAGTTCCTGCACTGTCATCATTTTGTATGGATGGAAATTAAGGTCCTCATGCAAAATCCTCCTCAAAGATGTGTTGGAGATGCCTTAGACAGATGCATGTTTGCATGCTGAACGTCTAAAAGACTGAAAAATTGATGGCCTTACAACTTGGATGTTTTTAGGCATTCTAACAGTCGGAGGATGGCCTGGAGATTTTCTGTTCATTGTTGTACCTGTCTCTTTAAGTTTAGCCACCCACTGAAGAATTGTTTTCCTATTTGGGACGTCACCATTAGAAGGAATGCTGAAGTGCGTTCAGAAGGTATGTTGCATAGTGATGATGGATCTGTTTTTTGAAGCACGCTTAAAGAGTGAAAGCACAGTGCGCACCAGAGGCATGTTGCCAACTGAAAACTACAAGGGATTGCCTATCAAAGGACCCCAACCCTGCCTGTACCTCGCTCAGTGACCTTAAGAGATATGGAACTTTATTTTGGCTCAACCTGTACTTATCCTTAATTCCTTAAGGAGGTTAGAATATATATACACGAGGGGCGTTCAAATATAAACAGGATTTTATGAGCTACACTTTATTTATTAAATACAATGAAACAACTTATACACTAGTTTTCTATGTAGCCTCCTGCCACTGCAGTACACTTGTTCCAGAGCTCAGGACGCTTGCATGTTGACCCATTCCTGCACAGCATCAATAATCTCCTCATTTGACTTGAATTTCTTCCTTCCTAAAATATCCTTAAGTGGACCGAAGAGATGATAGTCCCTCTCTGAATGATTTGCACCAATCATATACTCTAGGTCGAGACAGACACTTATTCCCAGTCTCAAATAAATCTGAGATGGAATGACTCCTTCATTTGTCAAACATTTTGAAATAATTTGCAGCGCAATACTACTGTGTACCTCCTGCTCGGATATGTTTATTATAACTGACAGGAAGGGGAGAAAGAGCAGCTAGCACTACTAATGACAAGTTCAAACATGCATGTGTTTGTCCAAGGAGTCATATCTACCTTGCACTTTTTATATAAATATTTCTGTTTATAGTTGAACGCCCCTCGTGTATATATATATATATATATATATATATATAAATATATATAGTACTGTATATATATATATATATATATATATATATATATATTACATTCTATGATATATCTATATCTATGATCTGCTTCTCACAACTCAGGAGACATGGAGGAGGTTTGCCAATTGGCTGATCAATCACTAGTGTTACCTTGTAGGTAAACACTCAATCAGATTGTATTTCAGACTTAAGAATGTAATTCTCCTATCTTCACCCTGTCAAATAAGTGAACCAGCTGCTATGGCGCAATGTCAGAAGCTTTGCCTCAGGTACTGAAGTCTTATGTTCGATCCCTGTAAATGGATGCAAAAGTACATACACCTGATAAGCCCCAATAAGGACAAAACATATGTGATTTACTCTTTGTATTATTTGGCAGATACTTTATATATCTACTCTATATATAAAATCCTAATCCTAAAAGTGCAAGAATTTTATGTCACGTTTTTATGTCATGTTTTCTGCCATGCTTTAAATTGGGCTTATTTTAAAACCTAAATATATATGTTTGGTATCATTCTTTTCAGAATTTATTGAACTTTAATGTGATGTTGTTAGATTTTCAGATTCTTATTCCATTTTTAAATTATAAAATAAAAAATATCAAGTACTCACGGCCCGTGAGATGAGACTTTGTGCCAAGAGATTTAACCATCCCCAGGGCCAGAAATAAAAGATAAAGAGTAGGACAGCTGCTGTACAGGGTTTTAAAAGTTCGAAGTGCCACACGAGATGCAGATCAAATGGCACGGCAACAGCAGCAAGCCAGCAGCTGATTGAGCAAACAGGAGGAGGAAAAAAAATGTATTTGTTTCCCATTGTATCGTCGTTTAAGAGGGGGTTTCAAAGGAGCGACTGCGTCTCCTTTGGGTGCGTTCAGTCGCCCCTCTTCACAACATGAGCGGCAGGCCGGAAGGGGCCTTGGCAGGCTCATTTCTTACAGCTTACTTACAAAAGTTGGGCAGGTTTCATTTCGAAATTCTACACGTAATGGTCATAACTGGAATCTATTTTTCTCCATATACTGTAATGGAGTTGAGCTCGATGGCCGTGGGGGGCGGAGTTTCGTGTGACATCATCACGCCTCCCATGTAATCACGTGAACTGACTGTCAATGCAGTACTTAGAAAATAAGGAAGAGCTCCAAAAAGCACTGAAGAAAAAATGCATTATACAATTGAGAAGGCAGCGAAACAATAAGAAGCGAGCGAGTGACATATACAACCATATTCATGAGTGCAGTGACTTCAGAAACAAAGCACGGTGTAAACCTAAAGTTTAAATTAAGTTCATAGACAGGCTGCCGCTGGCGTTTGTCATGCCCACAGCTAATGCGGGATACAAGTTTAATGAAAGGACGCAGGATATAAACGAGAGTTTTGATCACTTTGTAACTAAGTTAAAATTGCTGGTGAAGGGCTGTGCTTATGCAAATTCCAAGAGACTGTGTCTGTGGGGGGATTGACAGTTAAGGCGGGTGGGGGAGTCACGTCATCATCTCCCCTCCCATTCACCTCATTTCGCTCTGAGATGCGCTCCGCGGCTAACGGGGTCTTGCGGAAGCAACTTCGTCACGCTGCCACCAAATACTCACAGAAAAATCCACAAGTTAATACACACGCTGTCTCCAGAGTTTCTCCACACTCAATGTATTCCTCGCGTCCCCTTTATACCCTCTGATCTCCCATTTCAATTCAGATTCCTCCAATTTCCAGTAAGGCTCTGCTGCGCAATGACAAGTAATAAGTCTCAGGCACAGACCCTACAAAACGATGCCATTGATTTCAGGCAAGATTGCTTTTCTCCTGGACAACTATACGTTGCATTCTCATGAGTGAGCTCGCGCAGCTTTGTCATATTACAACCGGAGTGCAGCCAGAAACTTTTAAGTGCTGGGTCTTAGCTAACATTAAATTAAGCCGTGGACATCGCAACATCACACAAGAGAGCAGCTCACGTGAACTTACTGAACGCAGTGCGAGTGATCACTTCCATGCATCATGACACAGGCAGAAGGACAATATGGTCCCACCACACACCGTTTATTTACAAGACTTATTTACAATTTTAACATGCACTACAAACCCCAGTGCCTCCAGCACTGATTCCCCCAATGTCCAGGCCACACAGTTTCTCTGCCTTTCTCCTGGCCCCCTCTAGTCCTCCCTCCAGCTCCGTCCTCTTCCACCCGATTTCTGCCCATGACTGGAGGGAGGCGGCCCCTTAAGTAGGAACCCGGATGGGCTCCAATTTCCAGTAAGGCTCTGCTGCGCAATGACAAGTAATAAGTCTCAGGCACAGACCCTACAAAACGATGCCATTGATTTCAGGCAAGATTGCTTTTCTCCTGGACAACTATACGTTGCATTCTCATGAGTGAGCTCGCACAGCTTTGTCATATTACAACCGGAGTGCAGCCAGAAACTTTTAAGTGCTGGGTCTTAGCTAACATTAAATTAAGCCGTGGACATCACAACATCACACAAGAGAGCAGCTCATGTGAACTTACTGAACGCAGTGCGAGTGATCACTTCCATGCATCAAACCTGTTCAAAAAACGCATTACATAATTGACAAGGTGATGGCTTTATATGTCGTTCGTTTATAAAAGAGCTGAGCAGCTGTGTAAAGGCTGTTTCACAAAAAACCAGCGGAGAGTCTTATATGAGCAGGCAGTCAGCTAAAGAAGGGAATCAATAAATATCTATAATCCTAATAAACGAGCAAAAAATAACGTACAAGCCACGGATTAAATAAAGGAAATGAGTACCTGAACAGTAAAGTAAGTCTCGAATAGCTACGCAATAACTATAAAAGTCGTAATAAACGAACAATAAAACAGAACAGAACCGCGAAGCAAGGAGAAACGATGGCCTTATATGGCGTTCGTTTATAAAGCAGCGGAGAAGCTGTGTGAAGGCAGCTGCACAAAAAAACAGCAGAGCGCCACACTCTGAATGTATTCCTGGCATCACCGTTATACCCTCTGATCTCCCATTTCAATTGAAATGCCTCAAATTTCCAGTAAGGCTCTGCTTCGCGATGACAATTAATAAGTCTCAGGGACACACCCTACAAAAGGTTGCCATTGATTTGAGGCAACATTGCTTTCCTCCTGGACAAAACTATACGTTGCATTCTCAAAAGTAATATATATATATACACACCCCGATCTACATACTGTCAAATAAACGAACCACGCACCCTGGCACTGACTTCCGAGGTTCGATTCCCGAGAGGGGGTGTAGTGAGTGTGTACTGCCTGATGAGCCCAGAATTAGGGTGAAACACGTGCCGCATACTGTTTGCATTATTTGACAATAAAACTATTTCAATATATTCAATATATATATATATCAGCGCTTCCCGATTCATTTTACCCTCGCACTCTCTTGGTTTGAGAAGAAGTATGAAAAAATATGAGGTTAACACAGAAAAACAGATCACCAATTGAAGCTGTGGACTGGGACCCAGACACAGGCAGATGGACAATATGGTTCCATCACACACCGTTTATTTACAAGACTTATTTACAATTTTAACATGCACTACAAACCCCAGTGCCTCCAGCACTGATTCCCCCAATGTCCAGGCCACACAGTTTCTCTGCCTTTCTCCTGGCCCCCTCTAGTCCTCCCTCCAGCTCCGTCCTCTTCCACCCGAAGTAGGAACCCGGATGGGCTCCAGCTGCTTCCCGGCACTCCCCTTTGGACACACCCCTGTGTGGCAGAAGTGCCGGCTGTGCACCCGGAAGCCGTCCGGGTGTCTCCTGTCTTCTTCCCCAGCACTTCCTGGTGTGGCGGAAGTGCTGGGCTCCAGGGTTCCTCAGGCCCCCAATACAACCAGGGCGATCACCCCCTTGCGGTCTGGAGGAGGCACAAGCCCTCCTCCGGTCCTTCTTGGTGTCTCGGCTAGGCTCCAGCCCCGGCCGGGTACCACACGGGATATTCCGGCACCGGGGCGCCGCCTGGCGGAGGCCACGGGTCTCTACAGGGCTGGGCTTCCAAGCCCTGTACCCAAGGCCCACAACATAACCAGGACGGACGCCCCCTCGCGGTCTGGAGGAGGCACAAGCCCTCCTCCGGTCCTCCAGGGCGTCCCGGCCGGGGACCACAAAGCTTTATGAATAATAGATACTTTATTCGCCATCAATAATTGTTTTGGTAAAGCCATACTCAGTGTAATCCTCCTTCCATGTTAGAATTTTTCCGCGACTAACCATGATTAAATGAACGGTAAAAACGTAAGAGCAAAGCGAGGGTGACTCAGGCAGGCAGGCGACAGCTCAATAGCTCGAATTTGGATATAAGTAGGTTCTATTTAGTCGCCAGAAATATCTTTGGTAGGAATGAAAGTTGAATTTAGTCTTTAAATTTCTATGATGAAGAAAAATTTATGCAATGATGACTAAATTTAACTTACATTCCTACTAAACATATTTCTGTCGACCAAATAAAAATTACTTATATTTAACATTTAAATAAAACTTGAACAGATACGATAGTTCGTAATACCCACGCAGCACTAAGTGCACGTAAGAGCAGGAGTCATCCATTTTAACAAGCAGCGTATTGCACTGATACGAAATAGCCTGCCCATTTAATTATTTAGGAATGGATAGATAAATTAAGATTTTGTACAAATAATGTTTTAAATTTTTCTTCCTCGATGGATTCTGGCACCCCCAGCAACAGCTGCTCGCACCCCAAAGGAGATATATAGATAGATAGATATATATATAGATATAGATATACATATACATATACATATATAGATAGATAGATATATAGATATAGATAGATATACAGAGATATAGATAGATAGAGCTCTAACCTCTCTCTCTCTCTCATTTCTCCTAGGGCACGAAGCAGAAAATGGCCGACAGTGGGGTAACTCGCGTTGAAATCGTAGTTGAGGAACTCCAAGCACTTGATGAACAGATTCAGAAACTCCTGTCCCGACGGAAATACCTGAGAAATCTGAAGGCCCGGCTGTTGGATAAACCGTCCTTGCCATCTGGAACCGGCGAAACATCAACCCCACGTTGTGCCGACCTCACCCCCACGTCTCGTAGGAGCGATGCCGCTGCTGACCTCGGTGGATTTCAGCTATGCAGGTGGGGGTTCAAGGCCAGAGCACCTCCATTGGCACAGGCGAGCATTTTATCTCAGAACCGGTTTGGCCCTCTCCGCGTCCCCATTTCGCCTTCAGCACCTGGTGATGTATTAGTGGTAGGTGATTCTATCGTTAGAAACCTTAATGTCGCATGCCCTAATGCAAAATCGTTTGTTTCTTGTTTTCCCGGTGCTCGTGTCCGAGATGTAATGAAACGCGTCGCCAGCAGTCTACGAGAAACACAAGGAGAGGGCAGTTGGATCAATCGTCTTGCATGCCGGCGTAAACGATATAAGGCACCGACAATCAGAAATCCTGAAGGCTGACTTCGCAGCTTTGATTAAAGACACGAAGGAGAGGACCCCATCGGCAAAGATCTTCGTTTCGGGTCCACTACCTCTCGTCAGACGATCCAACGAGTACTACAGTCGTCTGCTAGGGTTGAACAACTGGCTACAGGGTTTCTGCAAGAAGAAGGATGTCGGTTTCATCAACAATTGGAATCTCTTTTGGAAAGGCGCGTCTCTTCAAGCGTGATGGCCTGCATCCGAACAGTTTCGCGCCGGGTCCTCTCCGAAAACATATCGAAGGTAATTCGTTTTCTTGACTATCTATCTCTGCTCTTAACCCCTTCCGAAATAATACTGCTGTGCCAGGACATGATGAATGTTTAATAGAGTCTTCCGTTAAAGCACACCATTAATACTGTAATAAGCAATCTCAATGCACGTAGAAAACCTAGGAAATACGGCATAAACTCCAATAATCTAATTAAAATCACTATTTTAGAGGAACAATGTATTAAAACTATAAAACAGATCACAGATTAAACAAAAATACACAGAGCGCGCTAATAATAATAATTTAGTTCCTATTCCAAATAACAATAACGCACATAGTACTCATCTCTGCACCTCGAAACATTAAATATGGCACTATTAAATGTTAGAGCTTTAACTAACAAAACGTTTTTATCAACGATCTTATTAGTGATAAAAAATAGATCTTATTGCACTAAATGAAACATGGCTTGAATTCAGATGCGCGCAGTTTTAATCGAATCTGCTCCCGATTACAGTTTTACTCGCAAACCGCCAGGGAAAAGGGGGCGGATTGGCTAACATTTACTCGAGCCGATTAAAATGTAAAGATGTCAGTTTTGGTAAGTTCAAGTCCTTTGAGTATCTCGCCGTTGTTATTCATGGAGATTCTCAAGTTCTAGTACTATCCGTGTATAGACCTCCTAAATATAACGCGTCGTTTTTTGAGGAATTCTCTGACTTAATGTCAATTTTAATTACTAACTATGACACACTCCTAATAGTTGGCGACTTTAATTTTCATATAGATAATCAGTGTGATCTAAAAGTAAAAGAATTTATGAACCTCCTGGATTCTTTTGATTTGAGACAACTCATAAATCAGCCTACACATAAAGCAGGTCATACATTAGACTTAGTGATTACTAAAGGACTGAAAGTTGATATAAAACAGATCATTGATATTGGTCTATCAGACCATTTTCTTCTACTTTTAATATAGAAATAATGATAAAAACACTCATGAGAAGCATATTGTTAAAAACGCTTCTTTGATTGCAGCAGCTTTAAAACTTACAAACATTTTAAGCAATCAGTCCGTTTATAGTGCCAGCTATAATAGCGAGGACAATGTAAATAGTAAGGTGGAAAGATTTAATTCTAAAGTGAGAGCTGCTGTTGACATAGTTGCACCTGAAAAGACAGTGAAAAATCTTCTAGCATTGTATACCATGGAAGACCCAAAGAGTGTCTGATTTAAAGAGAACATGCCGTAGAGCTGAGCGTCAATGGAGGAAGACTAAACTTACTATCCACCACGAAATATTAAAAGTCAAAATAACAGAATACAATCACACTGTCCGTCTTGAGAGACGCTGCTATTTCTCAAGATTATAAATAACAATGCTAGTAATCCCAGAGTCTTATTTTCAACAATTGATCGCCTACTAAACCCAGGTAGCTCAAAGGAATGCCTCCTAAGTGCTTCCAGTGAAACCTGTGAGGCTGTCGCTGTATTTTCAATCAAAAATTAATGATATTAGAAATAACATAGTATATCTCCCCAACACTAAGGATCCTCCTAAACCCCAGCATCCTGTTATAAACAAATTAAACTCTTTCACTAGGATAGATTTACCTGATTTAAAAAAATAATCTCTCAATTAAAACCCTCCACCTCGTCCTTGACCCGATACCAACAAGGTTTTTCAAAGAAGTATCAGGCGTGCTAATTGATAATGTTCTGACATAGTAAATTCGTCACTAGATACTGGGGTCTTCCCAGACTGTCTTAAGACTGCTGTAGTTAAACCCCTACTTAAGAAACATAATCTTGACCCCTCAGCTCTTGAAAATTTTAGACCCATCTCTAACCTGCCTTCTTAAGTAAAGTTCTGAGAAGGCAGTCATTATGCAGTTAAATGACCACCTAAATAAACATGCTATTCTTGATAAATTTCAGTCAGGTTTTAGAACAAATCACAGCACAGAAACTGCACTCGTTAAAGTAGTAAATGACTTGCGGGTAAATGCAGACAGAGGCCATTTATCTGTTCTCATCCTCTTAGATCTGAGTGCTGCATTTGACACCATTGATCACAACATTCTTAGAAATCGCCTTAGTCAATGGGTGGGCCTCTCTGGCAGTGTCTTAAATTGGTTTGAATCCTACCTGACAGGGAGAAAATATTTTGTTAGTTGTGGGAATTACAACTCGAAGACACATGATATCCAATATGGTGTTCCACAAGGCTCTATCCTGGGTCCGCTGTTATTCTCAATCTACATGCTTCCGTTAGGTCAGATTATCTCAGGGCACAACGTGAGCTACCACAGCTATGCTGATGACACACAGCTGTACTTATCAATAGCACCTGATGACCCTGATTCTATTGATTCACTAACACAATGTCTGACTAGTATCTCAGAATGGATGAATAGTAATTTTCTCAAGTTAAATAAAGAGAAAACTGAAATTTTAGTGATCAGCAATAATGGATACAATGAGGCTATTAGAAATAAACTGGATACATTAGGATTAAAAGTCAAGACGGAGGTAAAAAGCTTAGGGGTGATTGTTGACTGTAATCTGAATTTTAAATCACATATTAATCAGATCATTAGGACAGCATTTTTTCACTTAAGAAACATAAGTAAAGTTAGACCTCTTATATCACTGAAAGATGCTGAGAAATTAGTTCACGCGTTTGTTTTCAGTCGACTAGATTACTGTAACGCACTCCTCTCAGGACTACCCAAAAAAGATATAAATCATTTGCAACTAGTGCAGAATGCAGATGCTAGAATCCTAACTAGGAAAAGAAAATCCGAACACATTTCTCCAGTTTTAATGTCACTACACTGGTTACCTGTGTCATTCAGGATTGACTTTAAAATTCTGCTTATGGTTTATAAAGCCTTAAATAATCTCGCTCCATCTTATATATCGGAATGTCTGACACCTTATATTCCAAATCGTAACCTCAGATCCTCAAATGAGTGTCTCCTTAGAATTCCAAGAACAAAACTTAAAAGAAGTGGTGAGGCGGCCTTCTGCTGCTATGCACCTAAAATCTGGAATAGCCTGCCAATAGGAATTTGCCAGGCTGATACAGTAGAGCACTTTAAAACACTGCTGAAAACACATTACTTTAACATGGCCTTTTATAACTTCATTTTAATTAATTTAACTTAATCCTGATACTCTGTATGTTCAATTCATCATAAATAACTATTCATGGTGGCTCTAAAATCGGTACTGACCCCTACTCTCTTTTCTGTTTCTTTTTCCGGTTTCTTTGTGGTGGTGGCCTGTGCCTTATATATATAAGCCCGGATAAATGGGGAGGGTGTACGTCAGGAAGGGCATCCAGTGTAAAATTTTGCCAAATCAATACGTGGACAACAATACAAATTTCCATACCGGATCGGTCGAGCCTCGGGTCAACAACGACTGCCACCAGTACTGTTAGCCAACAGGGTGCTGGTGGAAATTGGGCTACTGTTGACCGAAGAAAAAGAAGGAGAAGAAGAGGGGGGAGATGTGTCCGGAGGCAGGAGGAGAGGAGGAAAGTAAAGAGAGTGGAACTGAGGGTAGGAACTTTGAATGTTGGCCAGTATGACTGGTAAGGGGAGAGAGTTAGCAGATATGATGGAGAGAAGGAAGGTTCATATATTGTGCGTGCAAGAGACTAAATGGAAGGGGAGTAAGGCCAGGTGGATCGGAGGTGGATTCAAATTGTTCTATCATGGTGTGGATGGGAGGAGAAATGGAGTAGGGGTTATACTGAAGGAACAGTATGTCAAGAGTGTTTTGAATGTGAAAAGATTGTCAGATAGAGTAAAGATTATGAAGCTGGAAATTAGAGGTGTGATGATGAATGTCGTTAGTGCATATGCACTGTAAGTTGGGTGTGCAATGACTGAGAAAGAAGATTTTTGGAGTGAGTTGGATGAAGTGATGAACAGTGTACCCAAGGGACAGAAAGTGGTGATTGGGGTGGATTTCAATGGGCATGTTGGTGAAGGGAACAGTGGAGACGAGGAGGTGATGGGTAGGTATGGAGTCAAGGAGAGGAATGAAGAAGGTCAGAGGATAGTGGATTTTGCCAAAAGGATGGACATGGCTGTGGTGAATGCATATTTTAAGAAGAGGGAGGAATTTAGGGTTACGTACAAGAGTGGAGGAAGATGCACACAGGTAGATTACATCCTATGCAGAAGAGTTAATCTGAAGGAGATTGAAGACTGCAAAGTGGTGGCATAAAAACACACACACACAATGGTAATGAAAACATTAGAAATTAATTAATAATACATTCCTGGCAGCAACTTATTCAGGAAAACTGTACTGGCAGACCTTTAAAAGCTGTAATCTTAAGAAGGAAACTAACCTGATGATTGATGATTTACCTCCGATATGTTAGGGAGACCTGTGTCAATTACCGTTATTACATAAAACTCCATATGATTCTCTGTATCACATGGAAGGAGTGCCATAGGAGTTTCAACCTCCTCATTGTAGCTAAAATGACCAGCAATGTGAATTTTATGAACAGAGCAAAGATATATTTTAAGTAACAAGAAACTTTGAAAGAATTACTCAAAAGAGACTCAGACAGACAGGGCCAGGAAATACTAAACAGTATGAAGCATTTGAATAGGTAAAAGTTAAAATCCTTAAGAGAAGGAAAATTACTGAAGAAACTAATTTCCTTGTGCCAGTTAGTGTTTTTGTTAAACCAAATGAAAACACTTAAAGACTTTGCATGTCAGTGTTTTACAGATAGCCCCCATGAAATTGCTTGCACTCATGCATAAAATGCACCTCACCTTGATGATTCTCTGCATAAGAAAACCAGATACACAAAATGGCGCTGCTGGTAATGACACCAATTAAATTCCTGAAAATATGGCAAAAAATAAACAAAAACAAAAAAACAGCATAATTATTAATAACATAGGCCAGGGATTCATTAGAGCCAAATCCACTAGACAGGACACCGATTTCCATCTCTCCAGACATGTCCTCTACTTACTGCGGAGGTGAGGTCAGAGAATATTCAAAAACACATTTGTTCTGCTGATAACCTGAAAATAAACAATAAAAAAAATATACAAGATGCTACTACACAACTCTTCCTCCAAGTGGTTCTAACTTCCGACTCCACGAATTCTTTGAAACTGCAAGGTGGTCTTCTTCCCCTCTGTGGCCAAGGAGCTCATTGCTATCAAGCAACATATCAGGGATGGTGAGTGTTGAATTTCTGAGCCATGAAGTTCATTCTCCCTTGTAGAGATAAGGAGTCAAGCAATAGTCCAGTTCAATGCCTTTACTGAATACACTACTTCAGACAAGTGAGCCAGGATGGGACAACAACTGTGCCAGCTCTTGGTTTATTCAGGAAAAATCTTTTATTTCATTAAGGGCTGTACAATCATACAATTTCTCCAGACTATAATGGGCTTCCTTTGCAGTATCTGTAGTGTGCCCTCTTCTGCCAATCACTAGCATCTTCATGATGGTTCAGAGCTAAAATGCTGATCTCCAAATGTTATTCGTGTACTGGACTGGCTGATGTTTTATTGCCATAGCAGATCTGAAGCTGGGAAGCAGAGCATCAAGAACCACCGCACTGCTGGGAAATGTTTGTCCCAGTCCTTCTGATGCTTGGCTGTATGTTTAAATCACTTCACAAAAATTGAGAAACCTCCATTAATCTGGACACAAAGTTCCAACCCAGGTCACTGTGTAGGTCTTCAGGTGCACCAAAATGGCAGGACCCCTTTTCATGAGCCTTTTAGTGCAGGTGGTCATGCTCTGACCTGGAATAACATAATGTCTTGGGCCACTTCATAAAATAAATCCATGGCCACAAGGACATAATAATTTCCAAATGTCCATAGATTTAGAGAGACTCAGGGTGTCCAAAGCCACCTATTGCACAGGGGCTACTGCCAGAAGGGACTTTAGAGGAGAATGCAATTGAGAGGTCCTCATGAATAGTCCTGTCATCACAATGGTGAATAAACACATGTAAAGTATAACCCATCTATCTATCTATCTATCTATCTATCTATCTATCTATCTATCTATCTATCTATCTATCTATCTATCTATCTATCTATCTATCTATCTACTGTATCTATCTACTGTATCTATCTATCTATCTATCTATCTATCTATCTATCTATCTATCTGCTTTTGAAATTCAATTGTGCCTCCACTGGGCCATGCATTTCTTGTAGGGCTTGTTGGAGAAGTACCTAAAGCAGCAGCAGATGTAGATGAGGACATCCAGTAATCGAACTTTCCCATCTAATATCGAGCAGTTAGTCCTGCAATTCAAACTATCCCATTGAAAACAGTATGCATTCACTGTGAGCTCATGTGGTGTAACTTCAGCTCATAGTGAGTGCTGCTCCACTACTAGCCATCCTTGAATTGCAGCCAGGTCCAGTTCTCCTGAAATTCAGCTGTGCTTGATGCCATGCAGCATGTTTAGCTGACTAAGTTTCATTTGTACTGCATGGTATTCAGTGACAGTAGCCTGATGCTGATTGGCCCAGACACAGTGACTACAGGTCTTGAGGAAAAAAAGCTTGTGCTCTGATCCCCTACATTTATTATAACCTTTAAAATTTTAAATTTTTTACATATCATAATATTTTAAATGGTTTACTATTTTATTAGCATTATTTCTTAATATAAAGTATTTCATAATAGGTGGCCACTTAATTAATCAATGCCACATTTAAACAATTTAGAAGCAATACGCTGTTAGAGGCTATTACCTTTGACTTTAGAAAAACTGACAGTTAAAAGGTTAGTGAAAATCTCATTCAAGGTTACACTTATGCTGGAAAAAAACAGGCCATTTCTTATCAAGAGTTTTTACAGTTATCCCATTTCCACACCCCGAATAAATTACATGATTACAGGAACCTACTTTAACTGTTCTCTAATAAAGCCCTACATTAATTCATATTTATCCTGGAGCATGGCAATTCAACTGAAAAGTTAATGTTGAACTTGACCTGATGACTTTGGCTAACATTTACTTTCAAATACTGCTTTGGAACAAAAAAGACGGTAATGGCAATTTTACTGCTTTATTATTATTGGTCTGTTTGAAATTATGAATGAACAAGGCATTGTAAAGAAAAGAGTGTGCCAAGACACCCTAATTAACTGTTCTTGCATAGCTATGAATTGCAGAATACAAGGTGGAATTACTTTCAAGTTGTTTCCAAGTTCAGTAATTCTCTTAATTGTAAGTTTTATTATATTGCTTTGATAGAGAACGCCTTGAAAATCTTACTTTTGTTCAAAAGACATGATACAACATAGCACCTAAAAATATATTTATTTAATGACCACATAAAGGAAACAAAATAACAAAAGGTAAACATAAACATAAATAGAAATTCACATTTGCAGTATATGTGATGACTAATAATATACTAAGTTAACATAGCTGTAGCAAACCACGAGGATAAGGCCAAGATGATGTAATTTTGGTTTAAGCTGTAATGAACAATGGATTTAATATTAGACAGGTTATTCTGTAAAGCAACACAATACTTGGTTTATATATTTCAGAGGAAATCAAAACAAATCTTTCTCTGTCACAATTATTACTAATCATTCATTAGAAAACCTATTAAGAATGACAGAAGCATTCAGAAGCAGTCCAAAAGTCAAGGGTGGAAAAAGTATAATGGTGTCTTTATTTTATATAAAGAACACAAATGAGGGACAATCAAAATTAAATAAATACAGACAAGAAACAATAAATCTAGACTCCAGTCTGCGCTTTCCTATATAAACAAACATACAGTATTTTTTTTTAATATTGCAAGTTTCCATGGTGAAAGCTGGAGTATTTAGACAAAACCTCATACAGACATGAGAAGCATGTGCAGACTCCACATGGGCAGTGACAGGTGCCAGGATTTCCAGCCAGTCACCTGGCCTGTGTGGTACCAACACTAGTCAGTGTGCCACTGTGCCAGCAGGTAGCATACAAAATACAATCTGAATCCAGTCATTTATTACTTATTACAGGATAATCTGCAATCATTAAAATTTGTTGGTTTTATTTATTAAATGACACTGCATATGAGATATGTTTAATCACATATACTATTTGAGGTTATGTGTTTCATTTCCAAAACAAATACTCCATCAAGTTCGGTAGTGGCAAAGCGACCCTTTTCTTCAGCTCATCTTGCACTTTTACACTCATTGAAGCTTCTTACATGAGGCAGCTATAAACCTCTTCCCAAAATGCTATTTTGTTTTAAATTGCCAAACATACATGTATATTCTGTATGTGACGGCAAATTGAAAAGTTTGGGTAGAGAAGGTACTGCATGTATCCTACAGCTGCAAAATGAACAAGAGTCAAGGCTGAGTGGCTGTACCCCAGTAGTAGGATATGACTCAGTTTAGTCTTTGAGTTACCATGGCCAGTTAACTTCTGTTTTGCAGTGACATCCAAAAATGATACATATCCAATACTGTGACAAAGAGGTGTGATTGAAGTTTGGTCAGATTGTTTGAAGAGTATTGTGTGAAGTGTATGCAAAGTAAAGGATGTTACCTTGAAAAGATATGTTTCAATCGAGTCTCATATACATTTATTTATATTGAAGTATACAAACAAAGTTACTTATATGAGTATGGCCATAACTTATTTATAGGTCTAATTCATTTCTGGAAATCCATTGTTCAGATGTCAAAATGACTTGTCTAATCATTTCTTATGTAAGCTATTAGAAGCAAGTTCTGAACCAAACTCTAGTTTGCTATGAGAGCATCTTTAACGTAAAATATGTTATGTCAAACTAACATTGAATTAGAAATGTGCATTGCTTTTAACTGTACTGTTTTCATTTCCTTTACACTATCCTCAATATGAAGAAACATAGTACCTTACATTAGAGTCAGTTGTTCTGCTCCCCAGCTTTGGAACTCACTACCATCTGAGCTTAGAAATATTGAATCATCTTCACTTTTCAAATCTAAACTGAAAACTCATCTGTTTAAGACCACTTTTTCTCTTTGATTACAATTGCTCTGCCTGATTTTAACTTTTGTATTTTACTTTTGTTTATAATCTGTGTTTTGTCTATTGTTCGGTGTCCTTGAGTGTTTAGAAAGACGCCTACAAATAAATAAAATGTACTTATTTAGGCAATATAGGACATATAAAAAATGAAATGCACAAGAGACCACCTAAAATTTAAATTTAAATAAGAACAACTGTAGAATTCATTCCCAACATGCATAATTTCTGCTGCCTGTGCTATCTCAGCATTATGGGTGGTTCAAAACAATTTGCATATTCTCACTGTGCGACAAGACCTGCAAAGTTCTCTACATATGAATCAAAAACGACAGTTTTTATATCTTCTAATGTCAAGATAAACAAACGTTTGGAACAATTACTATTTTGATATGTTGAATTTACAATATGGAGCACCTGGAAATGGACAAGAGTTGAATGACATACTGTATATCCTTCCAGCAGAAATATGACAGAAGATTTTAATGTAAACAAATATAACATTTTACACAATATTATTACAGTATATATAATTGCACAGTGGGAGGTCTGAAACCTAAGAATACACCAAATAAGAAAGACTTCGTGGTCATCATGGATTTGTCACTATCGACAGCCAGCGTACGAAAGCAATTAAGGCTAATTGGATGGTGGATTACTTAGCCTGTGTGTGGAATCAAGTAAAGAGAGGCTGTACTTAAGTTCACATCACATTGGCGAGACCACGCCAGGAATAACGGGTGTAGTTTCGTTCAATGTATTACAAAAAAGAATATCAGTGGTAACAAATGCCTACAAATGAGTCACAATATTGAATGAGATAAATTATATTAGTTCAAGTATGTAAAGGTTAAGCAGTGAAAAGGTAATAGAATATTAAATAACAAATATAGTAGTTTTTATAAGAGAAAAACGATGAGAAAAAAAAGATGAGATGAGTTTTCATTGAAGCTTTGTTAATATGGGATGTAGAGAGCTCTATACTGTATATAATGAATTGTAGAATTTACATACCCAATTATCTCTAGTGACACTCTCGGGGATTTCCACCATGAAGGTAGTGCTGGTTCAGTGCTTCCCGACTTAGGAAGTACTGTATAATTAATTTACTATTTTTGGAATATTCTATAAATAATTCATCACAAAAAGATCATAAGTGGAGTTTAAAATGTTTCAGTTATAAAAAAACAAAAGAAAGTTTTGTTGAAATTAATGCAATTGAAGATGTGGGGAATGTTTATGTTTATACTAAAAAGAGAATAGTGGCAACAGTAAAGACCCTGAGGACATTCTCAGTAAAACAGTAAAATATTTCTAGTATGCAACTGCTATAAATGACAATGAATGCATTCCAATTAAAAGGAGAATGAAGAAAAAAGCCTTTTAATTTGCTTTAATTGAAAATGTGATTTTCTAGAACTTGCGAAGTTCATTTAATGAACTCCTGCAACCTGTCTGTTTAAAAAATATCATGATCCAGTATCATTGCTAAACTGCATTGCTGGCACTAAGCCCAGCCAAACTTCCTACTGCTTTGATCTTATCCTTATGATTTGTTTTTATTGCCATCTTTTTGTAGCACCGAATTGCTACACATTTCCAAGTGGCCTAGACAGTATTGACATTAGTTTAAGGTGTGTTTTCAAGAAAAATGACAGAAGTTTTTTTGGGCATATATAGTATATACTGTAAACAATGGCCTGTATTTCACAGGAGTTAACTGTAATTTTTTAAAATAAAATACTGTTTTAAAAATTGTATCAAGTAATCACAGCAGTCTAAGTCATCTTCTGTGGACTGGTTCTCGTTGTATTGTGGGACGTTTTCAGCTTTATACTGTTTCAATTATATGTGTCATAAGATGACAATTAAAAGTGAAATCCTGGGCAATGATGGAAACTTGTTTGATATTGTACAAATATTGGAAAGTTTTCATTCACATAAAGAACCACAGACACAAGAAGTAAGTGACCAAATAGTGAGGTGGGCAGGAGAAGAACTTTAGGGACATTCAAAACTCAACTTGATTTAAATTTTGTACAAAATTGGTTAATACCCTGTAAAAGTACCATAAAAATATATTGCATTAACTGTATATTTTCAGAGTCAAAAAACTGTAACTACAATAATTGTCACACACATGTGCATGGGAAACAGCTAAAGGGCCTACAAAATAGTAGTTATATGCCAGACCAGGGGGTGGCAGAGTGTGCTAACTGTCTCTCTCAGTCTCTTGCAGACCATTCTCGAGAAATCCTACTTGGTTCTGGTGCCGACAATGACGTCACTTCCGGTCAAGAGAACATCACTTCCTGTTCCAGCACCGACAATGGTGTCACTTCCGGTCATGAAGGCATCACTTCCTGTTCTGGTGCCGATGATGCGATTTCCCGTTGGATCAGTTAAGACCACCATCTTGTCTCCATGCAATCAGTTCTATTCTGGACTCGGTTGTATGCACATCGTGCTACTTCTAATCTAACTTTTGCAGCTGGGAAAAACAATATACAGGTGGCTGCCCGAAATCTTTATCATGACAAAATGGTTAAAACAATGATTAGATAAATTGCACATAAACTTTGATTTAAGCTGTGATTTAGCTGTTAATATCAATTAATTGCTTCAATGAGCAAGACTACTTTTATGAATAATTGTTGTATTGCTGTAAAGTCACAATGGTATTGAAAACTAAATTTGCATAAAGTTGACATATTTGGATAAGGAACACTCCCTTCACAGCAGTGCTAAGTTCTTCCACACCTTTGCACTGTGAGAAATTAAAATCTAAAGATGGCTAGTAAGCTAATTTTTCTGTGTGTGCTGAAAGTTTTTTTAAGGTCATGAAAGCCGATTCTGTTTTTTTTTTTTGTTTTTTTTGATAAACTTATGAACCTGTAGCACACTCTACATCACAAAAGCAACCTTTTCCACCAGACAACCTGAGGTAATTCAATTAAACATTCAAATTCAAATGTATAAAAATGATGGTTTCTAAGTTCAAAGGTAAAAAAACTGAAAGTTGAATTGCTAGTTCACAACTAAGTGTTAGGTTACAGACAAGATTTATTATGCAACATTAAGTAGATGTTTTATTCTACATTTACAGGAAATCACTGGCTAATGAGCTGCAGTATTATTACAGTTAACATACAAAAATTCAGGAAATTACTGTACATTGTAAATGGTTAATTACTACAATTCAACAGCAGCTAACTGTTAAATCGCATTAATTTTGTGGCTTTGTTTTCTGCAAAGTCAATGTATGGTATTATATTTTTGTTGTAATATACAGTAATATGACACAGTAAAATACTGTGAAAGTAATGTAATTAGTAGCCAGTAATTTACTGTAAATTGTTTTAGAATCTTTACATTTTTATTTTTTAATATACATATATATTATCTACCTAAAATGACAATGGAAATGATGGAGTCGATATTGAAGTTTTGCTGCAATCAGTCATCAATTACTCAAGTTCAAAGACACTCTTAGGGAGAGTTGGTGTTCAAACCTATCTAGCAGTTGTGTTACAGATATGGTTCATACAAAACAGAGAAAAATAACAGTGCATATAGGATGAAAAATAGGAGTGAATATTTGGTGACATGAGTTTGATGGTAGCTAGCCAAAACTACTCTTAAGAATAATCTATTGTAATTTGCAAGTTTCTTCAATTCCAGGGTCCATTTCATGTATACACTGATACTCACAAATACTGTGTCTGTTAACAACAACAACATTTATTTATATAGCACATTTTCATACAAAAAGTAGCTCAAAGTGCTTTACATACTGAAGAAAATAAAATAAAACACAAAATAAGACAACATTAGTTAACATAGAAAAGGAGTAAGGTCCGATGGCCAGGGTGGACAGAAAAAACAAACAAAAAAACTCCAGACGGGTGGATAAAAAAAATAAAATCTGCAGGGGTTCCAGGCCACGGGACCTCCCAGTCCCCTCATGGCATTTTACCTAACATAAATGAAATAGTCCTCTTTGTAGTTAGGGTTCTCACGGAGTCACTTGATGTTGATGGTCATACAGACTTCTGTCTTTTAATCCATCCATCATTGTTGGAACATCACGGTGCTTTAAGTAGTGTGACAGTAGAGGGCGCTATTGCTCCCTTGAACCCTCAGGTAGCACGCCAAACACCAGCTAAAAGTCCAATAATTCTTATTTTTATTATAATAATGTGCGCCAAGCACCCTTTCCTCCACTATACTCAAAAATCACAACAATTACCTCTCCACCACTCCCAGACGCGTTGCCCTCCTACCACCCAGCTCAGCTCCTCGTCTGGGAGTTCTCAAAGTTCTTGTATAGATCCTGACCCGGAAGTGTTTCTCATCCTTCAGTCCATAATTCCTTATCACTTCCGGGTCAGATAAAAAGTCCTTTTTTCACCCCGGAAGTACATCATTCCTTCTGTTCATGTGACTCGGAATTACTTCCGGGGTGTAGGGCAAATAGCAGTCCCTGGTTCTCCCTGGGGCAACCCCTGGTGGTCCTGATGTTATCCAGCAGGAATTTACAGGAAAACTCCATAGTCCATGATGCCCTGCTGGAATCTGAAGCATCTCCATGTCGTAGGGATGGCTCCCTCTGGCGGCCTGGGGGTATTGGCCGGGATAAAAGGCAGGCCATGGTCTTGTGCCACCACGAAAAGGACAGGAAAAGGAAACAGAAGAGAGAATTTAAGAATTACCAGTCCACCTAACATGCATGACTTTAGCACCGGGTACCTGCAGAGACCTAGCAAATATGAAATCAAAAGATATTTAAAAATGTACTCCTATACCTTGTGATGAACTTGTCAGGCACATGTGCAAAGGATGGGGTGCCAAGCCAGCAGTACCCCTTTTTAATTGGCAGTTTCTTAAACAAAAAGTCCGCAAAATTTAGCATTTGAAAAAATTTGCCTTTTCCAAGAGCTCTTCACCAGTTCTTGGGTCAAAAGATGACTTATTCGCTCAGATGACCATTAGCTTAGCCGTCCACCTTTCAGGGCCAATGCTGTAGCTCAGGGAAGGATCTAGGCCCCCTCTCCTGGCAACTGATCTGAGCTGTGGAGGAAACAAGAGACATTGTTAATAACAGTAGCCCCCCTTGCCTCTGAATGGTACCTGAATTTTCCCCCTTGGCATATGTTTTAAATTTCATTTTACATCTCTTCTATACACTTTTGATGTATTTCTTTATATTTTATAATATAATAATATTAATGATATTTATTATTTGCATTTTTGTGGATTTTTTGTCATATTTGTGCACTATTTCATTTTTTATGTTTCAATCTTTTTCTGTTTTGTTCCGTGAGTGTTTTGTGAGTGGTTACCCAGGAAATGGTACCACAACCCCTGGGGAAAGCCCTGAGTCAAACATAGTACATGCGTATACCCTCGATGGTTGGTGAGCTCCCTTGTGTTTATTGCTGTTTTTGATTATTACGGATTTTCTGGATTTATTTATCCATTTTTCTCTGTTTTACGACTGTTCTCCTAGTTCCTTTTCCTGGTCTATTTTAAAGGCATTGCCTTTTGTGTCTTTTGTGCTCCTAGGAGCTTCTTGCTATGGAGCATTTTGCTTATAATAAAGCTTTCATTAATGAAGATTCTTTTGTTTGCCCTTGGGTGACTAGCCAAGGATTTTAACAGCCTTTACCTCCTCTATTGGCCATTCTGAGCCCTTCTGGGGACATTGTGGGACTCTGTGCTTTGTTCTTGAGGCATCACAAACTTTTGTGTTGCTAAAAACACAACAAGCATACTGTACAGATATGAAATGAAAAATTGAAAGTAGAAGTTTGAATATTCTTTTCATGAAATAAGCATATTTAGTGATAAACATATTCATGACATTTATTCTCTCACTTCAGAAAAGAACAGATGACTTGCAACTGCCATCTTTTCCAAACTTATTAGCAATTGTCATTACTAATTTGTACCAGTGGCTGCATGGCCATTAGTATAACTTTAAAAATAGGATTAAAAGACTGAAAATGTGTTAGTAATTTTTATTTCTGGTTCCTGTGATAAAGCTGTACACCTTCCATAAGAATGCCTGTTTAAAGGACAAAAGAATTCTCAATCTCAAGCAGCTTGAATCTCTGAGATGTTCACAGTTTGGAAGTATCATAAATAAAGACTACATGCTTGAACCATCTTACTGACTAACAAAATAGATAGATAGATAGATAGATAGATAGATAGATAGATAGATAGATAGATAGATAGATAGATAGATAGATAGATAGATAGATAGATAGATAGATAGATAGATAGATAGATAGATAGAGTGGAAAGTATTCACAGCGCATCACTTTTTCCACATTTTGTTATGTTACAGTCTTATTCCAAAATGGATTAAATTAAACACAGAAGATATGTAAATGTTATAACAAAAAGAAATCAAGTAAAACAGATCTCTGCTTTTTTCATACCTGCTTTTCCACCCCAAACTTTTGGTGACCATGGATATAGTAACAGTCTATCAAAGGTCCTACTCACTTATAATAAGCTAATTGTGAACCAAAATCTAATCTGGCATATGAGTACTAGGAATATGTGAGGAAACCGGAGTATGCACAAGACTCCATGTAAACAATAACCAGGATCAGATTTGAACCCAGGACTCTGGAGATGTTAGACCAAAGTACTCATGTATCATTCAGCCTGCTATAATAGAGAGCACAAGGAAACATGTGGCTACAGATTTAGTGTTTTAGATTGTTTTCTTTATTGTCTTTTGTGTTTACATACAGGTAAATGATAAAAAACAAAAAAACAAACAGAAAACACGTAAGTGAAGATGCACACTAAAGGAAGCTGGTGCTCCTATACTGGGATAAGTAATCAAATACCATTCTGTCATCGGCACCACAAAAAAGAAACTAAAAAGGAACTGGGAGGGTGCAGGTTCTTAACAGACAAGAAACAGGAAAGGGTGGTCACTATGTAACAAAGTGGGTTTCCTGTGTAGTGAGATTTTTTGAAAATAGAGTAATGTGCTCAAAGATATGTTCTGGGGCCTAATGTATGAATGGTGTGTACACACAGAAATGTTGCGTAAGAACGTTTCCACGTTCAAATCGCGATGTATAAAACCTACACTTGTCGTAAAGCCACGCACTTTTCCACGGTACCTCATACCTTGTCATATGCAAGTTCTCCGCTCGGTTTTGCAGACTGGCGGCACCCAGCGTCAAAGCAGTGCTACTGTTCTTGTGTGATTACTCATTATTTTCATGACGCGGCTTTATAAATACACTGAAACTAACCGCATATTGTTTATTAGTGTAACGCATCTGATTGTAATTAACTTGTAACAATATAATGGTCCAGGGAATAGCCATAATATTCCAAATACCATAACTGTTTTATTGTTGTTACTCTCATTGCACCTTACTCTTTTTCTTCTTTCAGCTGCGGGGAATCACAGCAGCAGCTAATCGGAAAGAGAATTATCGGTATACAGCATCAAGCACACGCTGTCTCAGCCACGGCAAAACGTTTCAAAGCCTTTCCTGTACGGACCTCGCGGTTTAGAAACAGTTTCATCCCAAGAACTTTAAATGCACTCAATCAATTGCTCCTTGTAGAACTGTTTGTACTTATAAGTACAATCACCCCACTGTAAACTTGCACTACAGTTATAATATCGCACAACCTGCGCCACTTTATAAAGCGCGTATTTACATATGACGATATCATTTTTAAGATGAAATGCAGCAAAATATGTTGATTATATTATACAGATAAAACTTTAACTTCATTTAAAATAATCTGTATTGTTAATAACTAAACATGTGAGGACACTGTGGCGCAGCGCTAGCAAGTTCACGTATTGTCCCTGCCTTGCACTGTATATTTGCTGAGGCTGGTGCGACACTGGAAGGATAGATGGATAGAATAATTAAACACTTACTATGAAGATATTTCAATGTTCCTTAAAAGTTTTGAAGAATCATCATTGTAAGCTTACAGATGGCTTAATGTCTATTACAGAGCTGATTGTGTGGCGATTGGGTATTTGGGGAAAGAAAAGTAACAGGAACTGGAGGTTAGTACGTTTGAAAGAGACAATACTGCTACAATAAATTATTTCATCGAAGGTCTCACATGGCACAACAGCATCTTGTATGAGACATGAACAATCACTGTGCCATTGTGTTCTTAATAACATGCTTTTATTCCAATCATCATGAAAATGATATCACGTATACATCTCAGTATTTTAATTATTCAGAGAGCAGCAATATCACGAATGTAATGGATTCTGTGTCCTGTCGGAGAAAGAGAATGAACGGAAGCACATAGTGATTCACACACAGAGAGCACAAAGAAGATCAAATACAAAACAAAGCATTTAACGTGCTACTTTAGTTACGATGGGATTTGAGAAACTAGTAAATTAAATGATTTTAAGTTGAAGTTTATGTTCTACTTTAACGACAAAATAAACTATGTGATTAAAGTTGATATTCCACTGTATAAACCAACAAATAGTACATTTTTCTTTGCCTCCACTTGGTATTCGCTGAAATTCTTATATTTTCCCTCTTGCTTTTGCCATTGCCTTTTCACAGAACGCTGAGCTTAAGGTCTATTTCTATTGATCTGCATATTCAAAGAGGCATAATTCTGGGAGGAGACGGGGTGGGACAGAAGGTGCGTGCACGTGCGTTAGATTTCACGCTGATCGGGATTTATGGAGCGGAAGAACGCGGTTGTGGTAGTACGCACAGATTCCTGCATCTGGAATTTTCTGTGCATAAGCACATTTCAGTTTTTCTGCTTATATCATGTTATAGTGCGAATTCGACGCACGCCGTTATGCATGAGGCCCCTGGTGTTTCTGTGTGTGTCAAATATGCACCATGCCACATTTTTTTTTTTTAATTCAAAAACTGCAATTTCAAAGGTATGCTATTGGTCACTTGCATTATGCAGCTGCAGAAAGAACACAGGTACACACAAAAGTCTGAACAAGGCTTTAGGGAGCAAACTGATCCATGTTCATCTTTTCAGTGAATTTTCATTCCAATAGGAATCTTGGTATCAGCTTTGAAAAACCGTATGAAAATGGAAATTTGCCTGTTTCAGTGATCACTAAAAGGGACTAAGGTGATCTTAGTATAGGACTCATAAGGATAAACATAATTAACTAATGTAAACTGTGGATTAATATGCTTATTTTTTGACCATTATGTCTCTGGACTTACTTGAATCCAAGAAAAAGCGGACAACAAGCTCTATTTTAGTGTAGTGCAAATATCGGTCTGTGGTTAGAAAATAGCTTTAATCAAAAACAAAGCCCCTTGTTATACCTAAAATATAAGGTAAAATGCTTCAAGGAATAAAAGTAATGTTCTAATAAGCAGTGGATAAATGACGTCTGGTTCGATGGTTGAAGACTATAGACCCAACTTAAATGGTTCTGTTTGCTTTTTTATGCTGTGAGGTGAATGTTTGTTGCCTTGTTTAGGTCAACTGATTATGTAAGAGGGAAAGGTAAATGCAAACACATACAAAGCAATTTTCTTGAATCTTGATCAACATGTGGTAAAGTATTTCTGTTTGTGGTTGTAGTGCAAAATTCCTTGCTGGAAATGTTCCTATGCAAAGCGCGTGAGTGCCCAGGAAACGACTTGAAGTGCTGTGGACAAAAAAAAAGAGAGAATCAATTGCTAGTTTATTGCAAGTTAATTACAATGTTTACTTCTGGCAATGTCGAAACTTCATGTTTCAGTAAAGCTACCAATTCATTCCCTTTAACTTTTGCTATACATGAGTGCCTCCTGATGTTAGACCTCAAAGTATATCAAAGTAGCTGAACGTGAATAATAAAATGTAATGATGACACAAGGAATACAGAAATATGACAAATTATCAGACATTGGCATAAAGAGTTGGGCTACAGAGAAGTGAGAAAGACAAACATAAAATATGATACACTCATGATGTGTTTAGAGTCTATAAAGATTCTTGACTTTATAAGCTCTTCCATCAGTATTTCTCTTTTGACATTTTAGTGTGGCATCACAGTCAACTCTCCCTTGCTGTAATGCCCAGCCATTGGCAAGTGATGGCTTAAATATTAGGGTACAACATCAGGCTCTTTTGTCTCCTAATTAGTTAAAGGTTGGAAATAACAGAAGTTTTCTGAAACTGTTCATCATAAGCTTATAACATATGGAGGAATATTATGGACAAAATTAAATAAATCTACATCCAATTTTACACAATCCTCTGCAAGATGTTCGAACCTCATTTGATGGAACTTCATGTCAAATGGACTTATTTGCACTTCTGTATTACTCTGAATGTTTTGCTTCATGTATTTAATTGGAAATTTCTTAGAAAACGTGATGGGTGCATTTCTATTTAAAAAAAAAGTTCTCATCTAAAATAAAGCCTTCCTCTTATGCTATTTACTATGTAGAATCATTTGGCATAGCTAATATCTTCATGGGAAACCTTTATCAAGCATGCAATATTATCAATGTCTTTGTTTTAAATTTTATCACAATGCTATTTTGTGGTATGGTTGCTATGCACATCCTTTCGTTGTCTTATCACTTTGATTTGTCATCTCTGTGCCTATATAAATAGTGGTTATTTTGGCTACTCCTTTCTCCAACTGGGTGGATTTTAAAGACCTTAAAAGATGCTTTTCTTGAGTTTATTTTGGTTTTGACCCTACTGGTTTACTGACTTCAATTCTTGTCTTCTGCCCTGCATTTTGTTAAATAGACCTCACAATCTAATAATTTGCTGTGTGTGTTAAGTCTTTTGTCCTCTTTCTGGGCCTTTTCCACTCAGTCTGTTCATACTTGTTGTGTCAGAACATAGCCATTATTACAGCCGAAACAAGAATTTCCAGGTGTCATTAAGAAGAGCAAATAAATTCAACTGGAGCCAAAATGTTACGACTCAAAATAGAAGTGAAATGTGTTAAGCTATGAAATATTACCAGAAAATCAGAACCTATAGCACTGCAGTAACACAGGTCAAATCCGTAATCTCGAATGAAGGACTAACGATGCTTCTCTGGAATATATAATCATATATATGGTGTATATATATATATATATATATATATATATATATATATATATATATATATATATATATATATATATATATATATATATATATAGTCGTCTTCATGTCGTAAACTGTGGTGCTTTACAGGAGGCAATGCATAGCAACTGTGCAGCGCTTCCTTATTACCCAATAACTACTTGCTGAAATCCTAAAATGGTGGTTTGATGAACTTAAGAATAAACAAACAAAAAACAAAGATGCTTATTAAAAACACACATGAAAATGAAGCTTGTGATTTCGACCTTCAAAATATTAATGTCTGACAGACAGAAAAAATATCTAAGCTACTAAACAATTCTTAACAAAGCACACATTAGAAAGCTGAAATAAAATGCACTATTAGGAATTACATTATGAAGTTATCACAAGCTCCCATGGCTATTTAAAAAGTAAAAAAAGACAATGACATAATTTGTAAACATTACTATAAACAAGTTATAAACTTTTGAAATCAATTGTGAATGCTGAAAGGCACTCAGAGAACCAAAGGAACAAAGGATATTTTATTCCTCAGGAACCATTGGTCTCAGTTCACAGGAGTTTATAGGATCTTTAGCAAGGTATTTTAAAACTTTCAGTGATACCACAAGTATCATTTTGAGTTAATTATTCCAATGAGCTTAAATAGTGTTTATGTCCTCTAAGTGCTATGCTTGTGCAATACGTCTCCTCTTTAATTCATAGAGCTTGGTCAAAGGGGGAGAGACAGCTGTCATGGAGTGATCATGGGCCCTTGGCTCTCAGTGACCCCTCCTGGACATGTTCTGTTGATACTGTTTTCCAGTCCTCACATGAGAAAAGAGAGGAATGTGCTCTGAGACATTAAGAATTCCTTGTGCACTACCCCTGGTTTTCCCTTTCTTCCCATCTTGGCTGTCACAAGGAGGAGGAAGAGTGAATGGTAATACAAGTCACATCATCCAAGGTTCATCAGAAATGGAGTTATAGAAGAAGCATTTCATTTAGTTTAAGGAAAAATGAGAAATCAAGAGAAAGTAATGGATAATCTTGTATTCTCTCTTAGTTTCAGCAGAACAATAATAACTTTATTTTGCATAGCTATTATAAAAAACCTAGACACTTTCCAGAGGACAAAGCTCAACAGTTTAAATCTAACTTCAGTTTTAACTTGATGAGGTAAAACTTGTCTTCGCACAAATCAGAGAATTCTTACTGGTAATATTGGTATATTTGACAAAAACTGTGCCTTCAGGCATGTAGTTACTGAAAAAATCATAACAAAAAAAAAATCATTTTTTGCATTTGATGACATTGTTTTTTTATATAATAATTCAATTTTTTGACATCTAGTGAAGTGAGCACTTTGCAAATGAAAAAATGTGCTACATAAGCAAAGTTTTTCTTTTTCTAATTTTTCTTCTTCATGCTGTTTTATTATTAGATGTTGTGGCGGATGGCTGGGGACCCTACCCAGTCGGGATGCCTGAAAGGACCAAAAGAGAGAGACAATACCTCCTCCAGGTCATGAGAGGGCAGCTGTCCTCCCTCACATGGGGGCCACAGGATCAGAGTTTAGAAGCTCAACCCTGTTGGGACCCATGACCACCGCCAGGGGGCACCCACAGGATTATAGAGCCTTGGACAGCCGCCACACCAGGAAGTGCCACCAGAAGATCATCACGAAGTACATGAAGTACATCTATTATAAAAGGGGCCGCCTCACTCTATTAGCTGAGCCAGAGTCGGGTGGAAGAGGACGGAGCTTGTGTGTGGAGGAGTAAAGGAGGTAGAAGGAGAAGAAGAGAGAAAGAAGGGACTGAGTATTTGCCTGATTTGAGTGTTGTGAGGTGCTGTACATTGCAGAGAATTATTAAACGTGTGTGTTTTGGGACATTTGGTGTCTGTCTGTCTGTGTACAGGGGCTGAATTACCATAATCTGTTAACATAAAATATAAAAAGCACTCAATGTTGTTATCATAGCTGTCTTTATGTCTGTCTACATAAAACAACTCACCACCCAGTAGGCCAATTTTGTTGGAAAAGCTTACTAATTGTTCAAAGAAATTTGTTAGGAAAGGTCAGTTTTTGTAATATCTTAAATAGATAACACTGCAAATTTTCAAAATCTCAAAGCCTCTCCTTCAAAAAGTATTGACACATTTTTGAAATCATTTCTCTTAAAACAGAGAAACGTTTTCTGCGACTTGAAGTGCTGTTTAAAATTTCATGTTTACCGTGAGAAAGGTTATTTCATCTTGTATGTTTTGTAAGCAGTACACTCTTTCTTTTCTCTTCTGATAGCCATTTCTGGCAGAAAAGCAAATATCTGATACAAGTTAGTGAACAGGAGTCATCACATCAGTGGCTTGCGTAAAACTGCTGTTTGAAGTCGTGTAAAGTAAGTTAAATGGTCTTTCTAACTATAAAAGTAAGAAACGTAAGCAAGGAAAACAAAAGTCACTTAGCTTACCTAGAAATAAATGGAAAGGAAAGGAAACTCTAAGTGTGGTTTTATAAACTGTGAATAGCTCAACATTTACTTTACTAAAAACAAACCTCACAGTGACATTATCTGCAGATCATAACGATTCGAGATTTCTCTGACAATATAACTTATCCATAGCAGTAGAGTGTTGTACCGTGTTAGCCCCTAACCTAATGAAGGGCCTTAGCTGCCTCGAAAGCTTGCATTTGTAATCTATTTAGTTAGCCAATAAAAGGTGTCATGTCACCCTACTTTCTCCAATATAACTTATCGGCAAAGATCCACAATAACCTGTTATCCCTTGCGGTCAGCTGCAGCCAACTCCTTTAGCTTGAGACTTCAACACATCTTTTAACACAGCTTCAAAAATGTTATCCTTAAGGAATATAAACCACGCTTAGCCATAAACCCTCTGCAGCCAACATCTGTAAGTACAAAAAATTACATTTTTCTATCTCTTCAGCTGGAATTTGGTAAATGAAAGCTATCTCAGCCACCACAAGCCTATTTAAACTCAGTGTTTAATTATGTTGTTAAATGCTATTAAAATATATTTTATATACTCTACTGATACATGGAATTACATTCTGTGATCACTCTCATTTTAATATGACTCATTGTTGCAAAATATTTATTAAAAAATTCAGTCCATATCTGTTTAAATGCATAAGAAAACAAATTTAAAAGCTTTCACAACAGGTAACTAAGTCTCACAACTGCATCTGAATGTTAACACATCCATTTTAACTTTGTATTACTATTAATGTGGATTTAGCTTAAGGAGTGCTGATTTGAATATGTATTTCATTTAGTAGTTTAAAAAAATCTTATGTTATTCTCATATAATGTTTATTTCAATAACTATAAACGTTTAAAATTTCAGAGTGAAGAATGTCTAAACATCCCAGTTGTTATACCAGTTTTAATCCGCAAGGGCAGTTTAATTTTTAAAATTAAGTGAATTTCATTACATTTCCTTTTTTTTTATTTGTTTATGGAAACAATACAAAAACGTGAATTTTAATTATGGTTTACAATAATTCTATTTGTAGTGTCAGGTGTTTCATTTTATATTTTTGTGAATTTTTCTGCTCATATAACCTACCAGAAACCAAACGGAGCCTCCATTTAAATTATCCAAAAGGAATTTTCAGGTAAATCATTGCACAGCTTGGGATCATTATAGCCAGGTGTTGTGCTTTAAAATGAGTTTAATTAATCTTTAGAGTTTTAAACAGGCCTGAATCTTGATGTCTCAATGTATACCCTGGAGTATAGGCAGGAGATGGGGTGAATAAATAAATTATTGTTTTTTATATGTCAAAGGGAAGATTGTATAAATCTAACTACTGTAGATAGCAAAGTACTAATTGAAGAAGTGGAATTATATGGACATACTTCTTAGTTCTTGATTCAGATTCATGCCGCTATGCTTTGAATAAAGTGTAGGGTGCTAAGTGAATAACTAAAACAGCCTCAAAATACTTACCATAACCTGAAAAAAAAAAAAACAAATGCACAAGCTTTGCGATTTATGAAACATGATAAAGAAATCAGGTTTTAGAAAGTATAGAAATATGTTGACTATGGGGTGCATCTATTTGAAAAATGCCATCAATATTCTAAATTAATCGATGAAAATAAAATTCAAGTCTTTCCAGTTTAGAATCTTCAGTATTGCCTTTTATATCTGCAGAATTTCCACTCCAATTTGAGTTGTATGTTTGTCAGTCAAAGACAAATTCCATTGTGCCTACTTGTGGTAGGCGAGCACAAGTGTGCATACTGGCAACCTATGCAGTTGTAGTACTTTGCTGAGAAAACCCAAGACAAAAGAATTATTTGACTCAACAGTTCAAAGCATATTGTTTCTGTCAAGATGCCCATCATCTTCCAAAGAGGCACACCATTCTTCGGCATGCGAAAAGAGAAATGGAAAGCTTAAATGAAGTCACTCAAAAACAACGGAACACTTTGTCTTCTCCCTCCGGCCAAGTCGTGCGCCTGAAAGCCGTTTAGGATGGCGTTAAGATTGCATGCAAGGATCTGACAATAGGAAGGTCTCCCTCATTGTCAAAGACAGTTAGACTTTGAAGACGATGCTCAAAAGAGGTCAAAATGGGGTCAACTAGCAATTGTATGAACCTTGCATGGAGATCTGGAAGGGGGGACTGCAAGAAAAAAAAAATTACAATGAAATCATCCATTTGAAAGGGTGGCAGAAAGCTACAGCTTGTAAGAGAAGAACCAAGGCTTGATGCTGGTACATCATATAGCCTAAAATCTGGAAAAATGAAAAAAAAAATAAATTAAGGGGTACCACTATATTAAAATGTACTGCATGTTCTATAAAATACAAAGTACTGGGCTAAAATTTGTGTTCATTTTTTACTGTGCTGCTCTTAATCACCTGTGATAGTGATCACATGAAATATATAAATTGCAAAGATGCCATACAAATTAAAGGTTGATTGTTTGTGTACTAAGATTAGCATAATTTGCATTTCAATTGCGGAACCCGATTGTGAAATTCTTTTGACAGAAGCAAGCTGAATTGATTTTTTTGGTAGATGCAGCAAAATGCAAATCAAATATCAACTTTTTTGTATGAATGGTGATAAGTGTTCACCACAAAGTAGCATCTTAATTGAGCTGCTTTATTACTTAAATGTTAAACATCAGCAAATGATAATGGATACTCCAGATTTCAGTCTATTACTGTATGGTCAAATGCTGTCAGGCAGCTTCCAAAAAAATAGACCTTTTATATCATCTTCTTATCAGTTCATACATGTCATGAGCTCCATTATGTTGGAGAAATGAACAAGGGCTTAAGGAATTGTCCTTTAAAGGCAATGCATGTAAGACTGTCTTTGCATAGGATTTGATTTTTCTTTTCTCTTTTCCTGACATCCAGCAAGGCTGGAACAATTCCACTGCAGGAGTCAGGGTAAATAACAAGTCACAATGCATATACAGAAGCCTGTGAACAAACCATATGGACATTTTGAAAAAAATAAACATTTAT